>NW_026526688.1:91869843-92039843 GCF_024362965.1 Panthera pardus | reverse complement strand
ATTAATAAATAACATTCTATATAACTTCAAAAAATGGAATCAGTTTTCTTATTTAAGTACACATTTATACTTTTTAGAATGTGATTCTTTAAACATAAAGCTATTACAGGATACCTTTTAATTCAAATTTAAAATTATGAGGACACCGTACATTTCATGTAACAATGCAAGTATTAGGAAGAAATTGAATGACAGCATGAAAAAACTTGTAACATACCTTATGGTCTTGCCCTCATCTACAGTGCTAGCTTCTTAAACTTATTTTGGATCCACAGCCATGAAAGAATTCAGTTTTTAAACCTCTGACTCTTTAGGTATATCATTATTGTTCTATGACTCGAGACAAGCTGTGATTCAGGGATATAAGTGGTAGAAAAGAAGGATATTGTACTCCGTCTTGACTTAAATCAAAAATATTACTTTAGGGGCACCTGGGTGGCTTAGTCAGTTAAGCATCCGACTTCGGCTCAGGTCATGATCTCAGGGTTCATGGGTTCCAGCTCCATGTCAGGCTCTGTGCTGACAGCTCAGAGCCTGGAGCCTGCTTCAGATTCTGTGTCTCCCTCTGTCTGCCCTTTCCCTGTTTTCTCTCTTTCTCCCTCTCTCTCTTTTACTCTCTCTCTCTCTCTCTCAAAAAACTAAAATAAACTTAAAAAATATATTAGTTTACAACCTGCTTTCCAGTCTCATCAGTTTAAAGAATTCCATGGCACATTTGCCAATATTCTTATTTCAGAAAGTCCCCAAATCATCCTCAGGCTACATGTGGCTTTAGTTATGTTCCCCATTTGTTCTTCATCAACATTACATGAGCTCACTTAGTCACATTTGGGCAAAAGTACACTTGGTGAAAGTTGAACAGGTCTGCTTATAAATTTATTACTAATACAGGAAGGGGCTAAAGATGGAAGACTGTTATAAAATGTCATTTGCTTTGACAAAAAAGTAATGATATAAACTGGAGAAAAACAGAAAAGAAAAAGAAGAAAGTAGAAGCAGCTTATGATTGCCTATGGCTAATAGATAGCAGGCAAAAGACATTGAGGAGATGGTCATCTGAACGGAAGTAACGTAAAGGTAGATGAAAGGAAATATATGTATTAACGTCAAAAACTATGTACACTTGAAATTTTATCCTACCTGCAAGCTAACAAGTCAGGCTGCCAGTTTCATAGGAGCTAGCAGTAGACAAGCCACCCCTGACGGAGAGAATAGGACACTATTCTCATTCCCTTCACTTCCCTACTGCCAGGTCCCAAGGGGGTGATGTTGAGAAGGGCACAGGTGGATGTTGCTCTTACAGTAGGTTCGTGTCACAGCTGAGGAACCCCAAATTTAAGAAGCTTACATCTTTTAATGTGGGCTGGTAGAAAATTTGCCTAAACTTGGCCGCAGCTGGAGACATCATCTTTATTTTCTTGCTCAGAAAACAAATACGTTCTCTTTCCTGGAGATAGTCACTATCTCAGTCTTCCAAGGCTGTTTGCAATACAAATGTCCTGAAAAAGTAGTTAACAAAAGCTTATGCAGACTTGCAGAAACTCCATGAAGAATTGTCTCCAGGCAATTAGGAAAAAGGTGAACGCTAGAAAAAAAAATTGTAAAGTTTCCAAACTACCAAAACAAAACAGACAAAAAATGTCAATAGAAATAGACCAGTATGTGAAAAATATCATATTAAGTGTGACACAAAGAATAATGAAATAAAGTGATGGCAGATATGAGACTGAATAAAAGATTCTGCCCCCAAATGTCAATGGGATTTTTTCTCTTTTCAAAGACAAATAATTTCAGAATGACTTGCAAAGGAAAATCCTTGTGTATGTTTCTAGAAGGTATATACCTAAAATAAAAAGATACTAAAATGAAGGAAAGACAAAAAGGTATACCAGATGAATACAATCCAAAATGAAATAGGGATCAGGACCTGAAAATGAAATAGGTATCGGTACCTAAAAAGGTAAAATTCTCCGCAACAAAATCAAGACAAAAGACCCTTCATAATATATTAGCACAATTTCCAAAGTGAGGATATGGCATGGATAAATATCCATTAACCATAAGACAATCACCATCTTCGAAAAACACCACGGATAAAATTGACAAGAAGTTAACAGAAGAACAATAAAAATAGGTTAATTCAACATATCAATCTTAGCCTAAGATAAATCAAGTTGTTAAATTGTAAGTAATAGTTTATAATCTTTTAATATATAAAGAATATGATCAATAAGGTAAATTCTATGGATGCATTATGACTCTGCATTTGGATGACAATACAACTTCTTTTCAAATGCACATGGATCATTCAAAAGAGGAAACAGGATAAGGATATAATAATTTTATGTATATTAATTATAATAAAATATCTTACTAAAAGGAAACATCTAAGAACTAGTTCACCACTTAACTTTGTAACACATATTAATAAAGCACCTTCTTCCTTTTAGGCAATATTCTAGGCACTGCTGTGACTACATTACTCAGTTCATATATCTCCTATTACACTTTGTATAAATTGTGTATCCGTGCATTGTTTCTCTGTTCTAACCCTCCATATCCATTAATGTAAAATTGCATATAGTTTTGATTCAGTTGCTAGATCCAAGATATTTATTAAAACACACACACACACACACACACACACACACACGCATACACACACACAGAAAAAAAAAAGCCTCCATTTTCTTCATATATAACAGTCCAAACAAACAAAAAAATATGTGCCGGAAAGACTGCTTCATATACTTTCATAATTGTAAATAACTTCAGAAGAATTGAGAATATGAAATAAAAAGTAAGGGGAAAGTACTCAAGGGAGATTTGGGTTAACATTGAAATAAATGGCAGAATAAATAAAAGAGAAGGAAAGCACTGTTGACTGTGCATAAAAGAGAAAAATGAGAAAGTAATGAAAGTTGATTGTGGGTCGCTCTGCTTCCTGTACGTTGCCGTTCGTAACGCATCTGCATGTCTTTTTCTGCTTTTATGATTTTAATTTCATTTCTATGCAGTATTGCTGAAGCACAAGCTGTATCAATATCAATGAACTATTAGAACGCCTCTTTTGAATTATATTTTTTAGCAAACCTTTTCTAAGCAGGAACAAGCTGAGTCTTTTCAATATTCCAAAAGAAACCTTAAGCAGTTACCAGGAAGCCGTACTTGGGAAGACTTTTAAAATACAGAACAAAGTATATTTTAACTTAATTCAATGAACGCTTATTTAAATAGGATAATTTATCAGATAAAGAAGTGGCAAGGCTAAAAGCAACTGAAAGACATTCAGGAACCAGGTTCTATTCATTAAGATTTTATGTATTTGGAAAAGAAGAAAGTAAGTTGCCAGCTGATTTACTTATTAACAATTCTAAATTCCATTACCAATTTTTAAAGTATTATAAAAATATATAATATTTTGGATATTATTTATATATGTATATATATGGATATAATATATCCAATGACTTTCTTTTTTAAAAAATTATTTTAACATTTATTACTGAGAGACAGAGAGAACAGAGCATGAGCATGGAAGGGGAAGAGAGAGGAGGAGACATAGAATTTGAAGCAGGCTCCAAGCACTGAGCTGTCAGCACATTGCTGGACGAGAGGCTTGAACTCACGGACGGTGAGATCATGAGCTGAGCTGAAGTCGGATGCTTAACCAACTGAGCCACCCAGGCACCACTATCCAATGACTTTCAATACAGCACTGAAATAAAAATTCAAATCAACATAATCATATGAACTGATAGATATTAAGTTGAGAACAAATAAGAATGAGAGATATGTTACCTCTTTGTCAGTAAAATTTTACCTTTAATTTTTTACTTTAAATACCTCAGAATGAGGGTTTTACTCACTGATATAAGCATGTATTTCTTATACTTTTATTACTTCATTACAGAATACATTGTATCCAAATTAAATATCAAAAATATCATTTAATTCTATACAATAAAAATAATATCATATTCATTTGGAACTTGACTATGGAAAACATAGATGTTGGAACAGATTTAATGTTTATTTATTTATTTTGAGAAAGAGAGAGAGAGAGAGAGAGGGCACAGACATAAGTGGGTAAGGGACAGGAAGAGAGCAGGCTCCAGTGCTCTCAGTGCAGAGCCTGATGCGGGACTTGATGTCACCAAACAGGAGATCATGATCGGAGCCAAATTCAAGAGTCTGATGCTTAAATGACTGAGCCACCCTCGTGGCCCTCAGTTCATCATATTTATATATATTTATGTGTCAAGTGTTACCAGTGGAATGATTAAACTTACATAGCTTACCTATCCCATGTTGCTCAAGCGGTTTTCTGCTTCTCCTGTGTCCTTGGTCGAAGACCACTGACCTTCCCTTGAAATACCATGGAGAAAAAGGTCAACATACAGATAAGTCTACTTCTCATAGAAAAATGTTCGCTATATTTCCATCTAGGTATATGTTGCAAAGACATATGCTCTGAGGAAAGTATATGGGTATTAAGTGTGCAAAAAATAAATTCTGGGGGTGCCTGGTTGGCTCAGTCAGTTAAGTGTCTGGCTCTTGACTTTGGCTCAGGGCACCACCTCATGGTTCATTAGTTTGAGCCCCACCATCGGGCTCTGTGCTGACTTCATGGAACCTCCTTGGGACTCTCTCCAAGTCTCTGCCCTTCCTGTGCTGTCTCTCTCAAAATAAATAAATAAACTTTAAAAGATAATAAATAAATAAATAAACAAATAAATTCTGTATTTCTACATGTAATGAATTATTTACCTATGGAAGCCTGCTCAGAAGTTTGTACAAGTTTGTCAGTCCATTTCCATTGAATTCATATCTTCTCTCCCCTCCATATTAAAAAAAAAATGACAACAGCATTGTGTCTTAGCAAAAGAAGATAACTGGAGGACACATCCTCACCGAATTAAAGCATTCATAAAATTCCAGAGGTCACTAGATTCGTCACCTGATCTGTAGGCGTTTAGTCATTCAATATTCCAGTATATTTCCAGCAAACAATATAAAAGCTGTCAAGATCATTGATATTGGTTCACATGTGGGCTAGAAGTGTGCTGATGTAATTTACAACCTGATATTGCAGAATATTATACATGATTGATTCACTTAAGTTTTCTTGTTATGGTGTTTATTTCTTCGGCTCCTTTTACTGCTAACTTATAATGTTGGGGACCCAGACAATTACCATCATCTATACATACCACATCTATAGGTAAATGAGAGTGAACCTACATATGATAGAGTTTGGCATAGTGTCATAAGAACAAAAATAATCACCCAAAATATCTATTAGTATGCATCTTTCTTAATAAAATACATTTTTTTTATCAAGTTATAATGGAGTTGCCCTATTTCCTTCTCTCCAGTTAAATCTTCTCTTCCTTGTCCCCCAAATAAATACTTAATTATCCAAGCATTCAATATGATGGAATAATAACTTAGAGTATGTGTAAATCTTAACAAAGTTCATACTATTTAAATTTATGAACTGCAATACATCTTAAAGAAGGAACTGATTTCATAGATTTAGCTCATGCATTAAAGAATTAAAAGCTTCTACTTCAGAGTTAAAAATAAGCATAGATTGCTTACCATGTAGACAAGTTGTTCTAGATGGGGAAAAAATACCTAAAGTTAAATATAGCATCCTCCTGTGAAATTTTTAAAAATATTCCACAATAGTTCATAAATAATGTAAATATACTAAAGATAATTTTGTTAAGGCAAGAGGTTGTACCAAAACATTCCACAGTATTACCCATGAAAGAATAATACTCAATATCGAGGGAGGATGACTGCTGTAGAATTATCCCTAAACTTGACATTGTTCTTAGAAGAAAAAGTACTTTAGGATTCATTCTAAATTAGAACTTTTTCAAATGCAGTTTCTCAAAGACCAAAGACTCTTATGCAATATATCTTAAGTAGGATGTGGAAATGGACATTTTTAAAACCATCCATATGATATGAACAAAAACAATTTGTGAACCATGTTTTGTGAAGTATTACAAGTTTTTGTTGTTTTGTTTTGTTTTTTAGTTTGGGAAAGTGTCTGGGCTGTCAAATGTTCCATGCTGTAAGGTGCAGCTCTGAGGATGTGAGTGAGAAGAAGGCAACTGATCAAGTGACCTTCATTCTATGGCACAGAATTACATGTTCCCTTGCCACTGACATCAAATGTGGCATTCAAAGATGCATAAACATGTTCAACAGTGCTCTGGGAAAACCAACATCCAAATCCTGGCTCATTTAAGTTGTTTAGCACATATGAAACATACTAGAACTTTCCATATAAGTTTAAATATTGCAGAAAAATAAAGATATATATATATATAATATTGAAGAAAAATAAAGATACATATATATATATATATATATATATATATATATATATATACAGGTTTTGAATCACATCTCACTTATCTTTTATTTTAGAGATCATAGGTGTTTTGTTTTGTTTTTTTTTCTTTTCTCTCTGGACTAAAGATAGTTATCATGTCTCAGAAGGCCCCTAATTTCGTATTTCCCACTGAAAAGACTTCATTTTCAATTAATACTTTCTCTCCTACACACAGATGTCTGGACTTACCTTTTGTAGTTGTATCAGCCTATGTTCATCATAATACAATAATACTGTAATATATAGTTGATACAGAGATGGCCATGCAGTAACAAGAGTCTTGATACTTGTGAGTCTAAACTAAGAAATAATATTTATGTTGGTGTAGAACTTTAGAGAAAGAGGACTTTTGCCTCTTTTTAAAATTTTCCTCTAAAAAAAAGGAAAGAACCCTAAAACACAAACTCAGCATATCTAAAAGTCCAAGTGTATGATGGAGACCCATCAAGTCAAATGATGGTCAAGCCGGGTATAGGATGAAATTGATTGGTCACCTGGAGTTTCATATCAGAGTTAACCCAAAGGTAAAGGTAAAACCCCCTTATTTATAGGAAAAGAATTGATTACAAATGGTATGTGAATAGGCTCTGGCACTCATATCCCAGAGTAACGAAGGAGCTGAGAATAATTAAAAAACATAAAGACACACTATTTTCGTGTGAAGAAAAAGAATCCTGAGAAATTTGCAGTTGATGCTCTGTACTGACCAGAAACAAATGTACACTCTGTACAATATTGAGATTCATCGTAAAACAAGGAAACTCTCTGGTGGCCTTAAACACACAGCTTTTGGTTACTCAACTATGTGAATCACCTGCAAATTGCTAACAAAGAAAGAACTCTTCACATTGCATCATTCAGGGATTTGTAACATTTTTTTTTGTTAAAGTATAGAACCAGTCTCAGGTCTGACATGTGAAGAGCCGAAGTCTTCACTCCTGTTCTCACCAGAAGAATAGGGAACAAACTGAAATCAGTGACTCTTAGTTCCATCAGAAGATTGCCACCACGAAACAAATGGCTGTCCCCAAAACTGGAGGGACAGGCAGATACAGAGAATCGTAATTTACCAGGAACAGAAAACATTTCTAGAACCAGAACTGAAAGAAACATTCAAAGGTTAACTAACTGCTGGAGACTAGCCATATAGTAGCTTGAGAGATAAAAGTTCCTAGAGGCTGAGCCTTAGGGGATGCCTCACATTTTTGTGAGTTTTACCTCAAGCAGTCTTACCATATTCTCAAGGTGAAGCTAAGAGAAAGCTTCTTTCTTGCTCTGGCATAGCCAAATGAAAACTAACCATTTTGTAATTGCCCAGAATTTTTTAGACCCTTCAAGAAAGGAGAAACTATTTTACCTAACCAACCTTAGAATAATGGAAATATCTAATTCTAGCCATCACTCATCCTCTGTTCTTACTTAAGTCTAAATAAAGCTGAGAAGCATTTGTGAAGCACACAGCCCAGGAGCACAGGCTCACTATTGGGCTGAGTCCTGCTCAGAATTCTAGAATGCTTCCTCTTTTCCCCACATTTCATCAATAGGGGCTATTTACCTCAGTTCTCTCACCTGATACATCATGACCAGCTTTCAACAAAACTCACAAGGCATGCTGAAGGCAAAAATCACAATCTGAATAGACAAAGCAAGCAACAGAATCAGATATGACAAGGATTTTGAAATTGTCAGCTGGGGATTTAAAATAACTCTGAGTAATATGCTAAGGACTCTAATGTAAAAAGTGGAAAACATGGAAAAAAAAGAGACAGGTAGTATAAGCGACTCTAAGAAAGAATAAAAAAGAAATGGTAGAAATAAAAATATTGTAACAGAAATGAAGAATGCTTTTTGTGGGATTGTGAAGAGACTGCAAAGAGTGAAGGAAAGAGTAATTAAGGTTGAATATATGTTAATGAAAACATTCCAAATTAAAAAGGAAAGAAAAAAGAAATAATGAAAAAAGGGGGGATGTGTAACAGAATATCCAAAAAATGTTGGACAATTTCAAAGGGTATAGCATATGCAAAATGGGAATACCAGATAGAGAAGAAACAAACAAACAATATATTTAAGGTAAA
This sequence comes from Panthera pardus, assembly GCF_024362965.1. NCBI lineage: Eukaryota > Metazoa > Chordata > Mammalia > Carnivora > Felidae > Panthera > Panthera pardus. The sequence continues at coordinate 92,031,353 of NW_026526688.1, read as the reverse complement.
ATGGCTGAGAATTTTCCAATGTTAATAGTAGAAAACAAACCACAGATCCAGGAAACTCAGAGTACTGTGACTAATTTATAAATGAAACTTTGATCAGTATGTATTTATAGTGAAAAAAACAAACAAACAAACAAACAGCAAATAATAGGATTTGGTACTATCCATGGTTTAAGGCCTCCACTGAAAGTCTTGGAATATGTCCCCCTGTGGATAAGAAGGGACTACTGTATGGCATTAAATGCTTATTTTAGAGAAGAAAAAAGGTATCAAATCCATCATTTAAGCTTCCACCTTAAGAAACTAGAAAAAAAAGACATTAAGTGAAAAACAAGAAGAAAGACAGTAAGAAAAGAAATCAATGAGATTGAGGAGAAAAAAATAGAGGAAAAATAATAGAACCAAAATTAGTTGTTCAAAATAATTGATAAATTGAAATACCTCTAGGTAGACTTATTAAAAAAAGAGAGAAAACACAAATTATTCATGTCAGGAATCAAACAGGGGATTTCCCTACAGATCCCAGGGATGTTAAGAAGATAAGAAAGAAACACTAACAACTCTATAACCAATTGCTTGACATAATCAACCAAAACTGAATTCATAGTTTAAAGTATCCCAACACAGAAAATTCTAATTCTGCACAGTTTCATTAGTGACTTCTACCATTTAAGGAAGATATAATACCAATTCCACACCATCTATTTCCGAAAACAGAAGAAGAAAAATACTTCTTAACTAATTTTTATAAGTTCAGCACTACTCTGATATCAAAATCTGACAAACACATTGAAAAACATTGAAAACATTGAATCAGCTAAAAACATATGTTCACTCAAACACTTATTCACGGATATGATAGCAGGATTATTTTTGATAGTCAAAAAGTAAAAACAAATGCCCATCAACTGATGAATAAACATAATATACATTAATAGAATTAGATATTGGTTAGCAATAAAAAAGAATGGAGTGATGTTAACATGCTACAAGATGAATGATCTTGAAGACATCATATAATGCAAGAATACCACCACTTGGTCGATAGGACAAATTTCCTGAGGAGCACCGGTTTTAATTCACTATACTTCCCCTTTTTCTGACTCCTTTCTTCACACCACTTTCTTTTAGATCGGTTTCATCCTGGGGACTCCTGGGTCATTTAAGGTCAGACGTCGGCCCAGGTCATGATCTCATGGTTCATGAGTTCAAGCCCCACATTGGGCTCTCTGCTGTCAACACACAGCCCATTTCAGATCCTCTGTCCCCTTCTCTCTTCCGTCCCTCCCCGGCTGGTTCTGTCTCTCAAAATAAATGAAAAAACTTAAATAATTTTTTTTTTTTAACGTTTATTTATTTTTGAGACAGAGAGAGACAGAGCATGAACAGGGGAGGGGCAGAGAGAGAGGGAGACACAGAATCTGAAACAGGCTCCAGGCCCTGAGCTGTCAGCACAGAGCCCGACGCGGGGCTCGAACTCATGGACTGTGAGATCATGACCTGAGCCCAAGTCAGACCCTTAACCGACCGAGCCACCCAGGCGCCCCAAAAAACTTAAATAAATTTTAAAAAGATAGATTTCATCCTGTTAAAAAAAATATTTGCTCTTATTTGTAAAGTGAGGTAAATAACATCCTGATTAAAGCATGACACGATTTAGTTGAAGATGCTCAGGGATCAAACTTTTGAAAAAGGTCAGTCAGCTTGTTAACAGAGACCATCAGCGGCTTGCAGAACAAAAAAAAAAAAAATCAGATAATACACGTTTGCTAAAATAGATAAAAAAGAACAAGCAGTTAAAAATGGGTGAAAAATTCTAGGGTTTACTGGGACCTAGATAATCAAAGGCAGACAGGTGACCTTTGACTAAACCCATTCACTTGTGGGGTGAGCTATAAGGAGGGCCCAAGATAGAGTTTTGTTGCCAACAGTACCCACAGCCAAAGGGCAAACTCAGAAGGTCTCCTCTGATAGAAACTAGAAAGGTCTGAATAGTCTTTTCTTGAGTAATGCTTGGCACACATCATCCTCTAGTTTGGATGGGTTTGACTACCCAGAAGGATGGGGCTCTTTGTGCTGGTGGCAGTCTTGTGCTAACCCCAGATCCTTAGCTAGGAGTGTTGCTCCAAATCCACCCTGATACTTATTGGCAGACGGAACTCCATCCATCATCCCAGGTAGAGGATTATGTTGCCTGACCAACCCCATCATAAGCTCATATTTAGGATTTTAACCAGTAGTCTTGGGTCAAGCCCTAACCTGATTCCAAGTTTCATAGCTTCATCAGTTGAAATCATACTAATAGCGATCATGTTGTTGCAGATCTTTGCAGCCTGCCCAGTCCTAACAGCTCCACAGTACTCCATATTGGAGTCCGTGCACCGCAGCAACTCTTTGTAGCAGCAAATTCATCTTTGACTTCTCCCACCAAAAATAGGAGGTTTCCAGACAGAGCAGCCCCCACACTACCAGGAATAGGGACGTCCATGAAAACTGCTCCCATTTTCTCAACTTCTTTGGCCAATTCTCTTGAAACTGTGGCATCGATAGTACTGCAATCTATTGAAAGTGAGCCTTTCTTCACTTTTTTTTTAGAATTTCATTTGCTCCAGAATAATCTTCTATCGCATTGACACTCGTAGGCAACATTGTAATAATTCTGTCAATTCTTTCAGCTACATCTGCTGGGGAAGACACTAACTGCTCACCTGCATCTTAAAGCTCTTTGCATGCATCAGGGAACACATCATAAATAATGAGTAGGATAGTCATTTCATGGGATTTTTGCCATTTTTCCCCTTTATTGCCCAGTCCAATGAATCCAACTGAACACTTAGAAACCAATGACCTAGAACACACCTTTGCAAGGCTGGAGGCTACCAGTCATTGTCAGTGCCTCCAATACCCGAGTCCAGAGGGGGCTCAACAGAGCCATAAGGAGGCTGGCCCACTGCCCCAGCCCCGCCTCCCAGTGGTAACCCCCGAGGTTTCCCGCTCGCCCACAGACTGCTTTTACAAACTATTAAGTGCAATTTAACAGCAAAGCCTAATCACATCATTGCTGTGTGGATTATATTTGATAATGTCATTTGCAAGCTACAAAGTGCTTTATCAATATATGATATATATTTATATTATGTTACATATAAACTATAATGTTATAAAACCAGATGTTTTATTATTATTTGCAAATTTATTAAAGTCTAACTTGTTTAATATTAATCACCTTGAAATAATAAATTATGACTAGTGAATTGGTAAAATTTCAATTTATATTCCTCTTATTCCCTACTGTATGCATCCTGCCTCTACTTTGAACTTTTTGCTAGTGTTTGGAGTGTTTCTTGGTAGCAACTTTGGGGATAGAGTATTATTTGATCATTTTAAACTATATTTTTAGAAGGAAATAAATTCTCTCTGGGTTTAAGATAATATAAAAATCAAAATCAATAGAGAATATATTAGTCTGGGATTGGTTTTGAAAGTTCTCAGATGGATCAGGGGGTCAGAGCAGTGAATTGAGTCTCCTTTCCTTAATGGGTTTTCCCTTATATTATTTAAAGTACTCAAAGAGAATTAATCCTTGTTGTGGAGAACATTAAAGGAATGGATCAATTTTTCCCTCAAAGGAGTTTTCAAATAACCCATATGACCTTTGCCTTTTTGATTGTTAAAATCCTAAGATATCTTATTGTGTCTCTTGAGGTTTCTTTTTTTCTTCTTCTTTTTCAATATTTGTGTTAGGCGTTGGTTTTTGCCTGGGGCAAGAACCTAGTAGAGGAGAAATAGTAGTGTTTTAAAAGCACAAGAATCTAATATGCATTTCTAAATCTAACCTTTAAAGAGATTTTTTTTTCTTAAACAAAGATGAATCTAGGCAGAAATTTTGGAGGACTTGAAATTGCAAAAATTAAACTTCTATAAATATTTAAATAACTGTTTGTCTATATTCAAGTGTTTATTTGACCATAATAGTAATCACTTTCCCGATTTCTCAATATTACTTTATTGAATCAAGGAAATATATGGACATTCTTACAAATATGGACATACTCCTGCTCAAATCACTTTTCTGGCACTCATAAAAAAGATACATTATTTCATTAAATCACCTGTGGAGGCACTTCTTCCATATTAAGAAAAAAAAATCCTCTAGTTCATAGAAATTTGGCTAAACCCATATATCCTGCTTTTAGAAAGATCACTAAGCAATTTAACGTCTGATTTTATTCCTAATCATAATTGAAGAGGTAATCTCAGTTACTAAGTTCTCTGATTATTATTTAATTTCCAATATTAATTTATTTTTCTTACCCTACATCCATGATGCCAGAGTGGAGGGTTTTGAGATTAAGTACAATCTGAAAAATGACAAATCACATGGGGTTAACAGAGATTTTGAAAACATTTCTGAGTGATTCCTTTTTTAATTAAAGATAACTTTAAAAAAGAAATAAAGTTATTAAGATGACATGGCTCTTCTCAAAAATTATTTTGAAATATTATATTTTCACACTTCCTATATTTAAAAAAAACATTCCAAATCTATCTGTTCATATGGAAATAGCAAAATTATATTATCTTTATTTAAGATCCAATTCATTAACCCCTTTGTGCTAGGAATTATTACTATATCTTTGCCACCTGTAGGACTGCCTGAGTCAAAGTCAGATTTTTTTTTTAATCAGTAAACTTCCCTCTTTCTTGGAAAAACACACAAAATATTCCATTACTATCCTTTTGAAGTCTTTATGATCTGTAGTGACTTCCACTTTCATTTCTGATATCGGTCATTTGTGTTTTGTATTTTCTCAAACAGTATGGCCAGAAAGCATTTCAATTATATGGATTATGTCAGTTTGGGTCCTCCTAAAACCAAACACCAAGATGGGATTTGTTGCACAAAGGATTTGCTATGGAATTGTCTGTGAAGGATAAAAGATGAAGAGGGGACAGAAATCGGCTGGGAAAATCTCCAGACCACAGTGCAACTTTGACAGCTGTGAAAAGAGAAAAAAGAGAAAGAATGGGATAGGAAGACCCTCTGACACAGCATGGTTCTGAGAAAGCTTCAGTCATAGCAAAGGGTTTCCCCATCAGAGTAATCCTGTGTTAGGAATGGGCCAGGACTGCTACCCTGGCTGTGCCTTGTCTTTGAGCGGTCCCTGAGTGAACACCAATGGAGCCAAGACCATCGGTCAAGGATACTCTTCACATCAAGGTTCTCTTGAAAGAGATCTGAGTAGAACACTCCATGGGTATCAGAGTCTATAGTTTTCATGAAAAAGATACAAGTAATTCATGCAGGTTCTGTGAGAAGCTCTTCCATAGACCCTGTGAGTCTCTCTCCCTGAGGAGAAGCTGAGCAAAGTGAAGTTTGTAGAATAAATTACAGCCCCTATACTACTCACTCTTGAGGTGACAGCAAATAGCTCATTCTCTAGTTCCTAATGCATTCTGGTACCTCTTCATCTTTATCTATCATGCTGGCAGGTCTTTGTAGCTTCCTAGAAAGCATGACTCAGATCCCTGTTCCCTTTGGTTATCATACTGCTTTCTTGGGCCTGGTTATCGTGCATGCCCATTTATTTACCATTATAAACAGGCAAAGGTAGACCAAGGGGCATCCAAATAGATAACTTGTGTTTTATATTTCTCTTAGTTGTCGTTTACAAAAAAACAGTACAATCTTCGTCTTTTGATCAGGGCCAATTACTCTCCCTAAGATGGTGATTATTTTTCACCTGCTGTTTCCGGAAAACTAGAAGTCCAAATGTTCCTGCAGTGGTGATACCTTTGAGTTCAAAGAAATCCTTATGGCATTCCCTTAAAGAATGTGACCTCTTTGTGGAATAAAATAGCCAACCCCTGAGTTTTGGGTCAAGAAGCAAAAAGTCCTCCATGGTTCAGTGGGAGGGATGCATCTGGGGCCACTCTTGTTTCCACTGATTAGTACTTAATCCCATGTATTCTTCCTTTGGGGAAACAGCTCCATATAGAGGTCTCTGATTTTTATATATACTACATACTGGAGAATGATACACATTCTCTCAGAGCATTTCTTCTAAATTGTTCCTTTAGCTGTGCCCTTACTAGGCTATTCCAGTGTTCAAAAAGGTTGATTATTCTGCAGAGCGCATGGTCATGGGACCAATTCCACACCTCCTTATCTATGAATTTGGTCCTCACTGGGTGCTATATTATGTGGGATTTCATACCTGTAGATCAGGTCTTTTGTCAGCATCAGTATGTTGGTACTTGCTGAGGTTCTGCACATAGCCTAGAAAATCTATACCCAGAGTATGTATCTTTCCTTGTGAGGAAAATTCACTGACCGTATAGGATGAAAGGGTCCCAATTTAGCAGTTTGCTACCAATGGGCTTGTTGGTGTCTTAGGACTCAGTGAAGGTCTCTGTTACTGGCAAGTTGGACATTCTGAGGCACCAGTATCTGGAAAGGTAAGTAGGTAGGTAAGCTACATAGGCAAACCTTCGTAAGTGAAAGTCTATGTAGTTCACTACATATGTAGATTCCATCTTTGCACTGTGGCAAGACCATTTATATGTCCATTGTCTTGTTCTGTGGTGGCTAATAACCAAGGAAGAGCAGGGTCAGCTGTACAAGTCATTTTGGATGTTTAGTGCCTCTTTCATGGTGGATGCTTTCTGGTTCGTATAAATATCTGTCTACATGCCTTTAGCCCACATCTCCTTGTCTTCATTCTTACCACCCTGTTCCTTCTAGACCCCAAACCAACCAGTCTGGCCATATAGGGCAAACTGTAAATAATATTATTTTTAGTTCTAATGCTAATTCTCTCTGGTTCTATTTTTTCTTATGAATAGAAAAGAACAAACACATTAGAGAAATGAGCAACTGCATATAATGTACCGGGGACATATTAATCTGCTTTAGCAGTCTACAGTATTCTCTAAAATTCATTGTTGTGTGTGTGTGTGTGTGGTGTGTGTGTGTGTGTGTGTGTGTGTGTGTGTGTGTGTGTGAAGGGGAATTTTAAATGTAAACATGTAGCGATCTTCAACCCTGCATCCTTTGGCTCCATTCAGGAGATGGCAGAAATCAGTTCTACCATTCTCCTCATCCTGGGAGATATATGTTTATGAATACATAATTAATGTTTTATTAAATGTTTACATTATTTACCATCTTGAACAGAAGGGCAATATCAGAGGCTTCCATTTGTCTTTTCCCTCCATGTTAGCTTTAAAAAAAATTAATGTATATTTATTCTTGAGAGAAAGAGTGTGAGCAGGGAAGGGGTAGAGAGAGAGGGGGGCAGAGTATCTAAAGCATGCTCCTCACTGACAGTAAAAACCCTGATGTGGGGCTTGAACTCATGAGCCATGAGATCATGACCTGAGCCTGAGTCTAATGCTCAACAGACTGAGTCACCCAGCCTCTCCTCCTCTCCACATTAGCTTTTATCCAACAGGCAAAGGACCCAACGTGGTTGTTATGCAATCCCAATTATAGATTCAGAGACTAGGGAAATGACCCCTGGGTGGGTTTGCAAACACAGTGAAGCTGCGGTAAGCTGAACTCTAGCCAAGACTCCATTTATTACATGGCCTCAACAAGCCCTCCCCCTAAAAGTAGAGCCATGAGGATACTTCAGGTCTCCTAGTTTTAATGTCAACTAGTATTTGTGCCCTTTAGTGACCAAAATGTTTGGATATTTCTTTTTCCTGGTGTGTATTCACCTAGGTAAATGACCACTAGTACTTTGGGAGAAGAACTGGGGAAACAAGACAGGATATAATACTGGGGAAACATCGCAGTGTATACCACAGTGAATAATTCTTCTAGGGACCCTGCAACCATTTCAGTCAATGGGTTCCAAATCAGAAAACTGGGCTGGGTCCTGGAATTGAGCAAGAGATGGTGACTTCTTATCAAGGCAACCAATTTTAATCTCCTGCTCTTCCATTCTTCCCTTACAATTGGAAATTCCAATATGTCCATTTTCCTCAGCTTCCCTACCTTTCCTTTATTGCCTGTCAAAGCCATTGCCAGTCACATCACTCAGCATGAAGCATTGCATTCTAAGAGCTACCCTAACAAGGAGTATATCCTATACCTCAGTGTCCTTGACAGGAAGTTAATTTATATAACCTGAGAAAGGACTCCCAAGTAACAAAATTTCTTAGTTATCATCCAACCTTTTATGTAGCCCCTTGAATCAATCATACTCTTATTCAACCCCCAGGAATACATCTTAAACCCCTACCGGTACATGTTAGTTAATTTCTGTAGCACCTCTAAGGTGTAAAATTTCTTTTCTCTCTTAACAGACTTTAGCATATTCCAGTGGTTATAACAGGATCTAACCATTGCAATTGGCAAATAAGCCAGAGGAGGATATGGAAGTTTGTGAAGGAACAGCTGTTGCTATCTAGAAGAGAAGGAGCGATAGTTCTAACTAGGGAGGGAAGGGCCACCCATGAAAGTCACAGGGCTCAAGAGAGTCTTACAGAACCAAAATCTTTGGAGACATTTGCCTAGGTGTCCCCACCCTATATGTCATGCTGTCTGCTTTTCCTACTCAGGGCCCTGACCTTAGCATAATAGACTAGTCTGAGGATTTTAATGTCTGGGTCTCTACAGTTCTATCAGAGTTTTGGTGGTCTATTGAATTGTGTCTGCTTTCCCACTGCAGGAGATAAAGTTCACCTTACGAACTGCCTCTTAATTATCTGTTCAGTGCACTCCATTTCTCATTACAGAAGGTGCCAATTACAACTTTACCGTTTATGTAAGCAGTGTTTTTCCCGTAACTTTTAAATGTCCAAATCACTGCATCAGCAAGGGCATTCAGCACATTTCTCCAAGCCAAACCCTGTGAAATCTTCAGCAATCTGGCCATCAGTGCCAGAAACTGCAATAGTACAATAAAATTTTGTATGGGTACTCTTTGCCTGCCAGACAGAGAGAGAGAGCCAAATCCCAAACTTCTATCTTACCTCTTGCTTTCTTGCAGGACTGAAGGTATTGCCTCTCTTGAATGGAGTTAGCTATGCAAAAGATTTATTGAGGGGAGTGGTCATGAAAGATAAAGGAAAAGAGAGTAGGAGAAGTTATTTAATTTTTAGAATTTATTAAAACCAGATATATGGTCCCTGCATGATCTATATTGGTAATATAACATTTGCTCCTCAAAGGGTAATGATTATGCTCTTGTTAGACACAACATTCTATAAATATCAACTAAGTCAAGTTCCTTGGTGGTGGTGTTTGAATTTTCTGTCTTACTTGCTTTATTCTTGTTTTTCTACAAACTGCTCAGGAAGAATGTTAAAATCCTACTTATTATTAAAAACTTGTTCATTCCTCTCTTTAATTTTGTCCATTTTTGCTTCATGTATTCTGAAGTTCTATTATAGGAGCATACAGATTTATGGTTGGTGTCTAATTAAATGACTTCCTGTCATCATAGCTATCCTTCCTTCTTCATGCTGGTACCAAACTTGCTTTGAGTCTCTTTTACGTATACTAATATTACCATCCCCACAGTATGATCATTAGTTTTGCATGTCCTATCTTGCTCTATCCATATAATTTTAGCCTTTCTGTGTCTAAATTTATCTTTAACGTTTATCTCTTGTAGGCCACACAGAGTTGTTGCTGTTTTGTTTGTGTCTTTCTTTAGTATTGGTCTATTCTAACAATATCTTTCTTTTACAATGTTTAATGTAACTACTCTTATAGTTGAATTTGAATCTTTTTACTCTTTGCTTACCATGTCTCTTCCTCTGATTTTGTTTTTTTTATTTCTTCTTTCCTGATTTTTCTTTATTTGAACGTTTGGGAGCAATTCAGGTTCAGTTTTCTGTGGGTTTTTAGCTCTTCTTATTTGTACTTTTTTTGCAATCAATGTCCAGTTAGTATTGTACTATTTAATGTAAAATAGAGAAATACTGTCACCATAAATGCTTGTATCACAACCTCAACCTTTAAACTATAGGTATACGTATCACGACTTCATGCAACATGCACTGTAGAAGACAATATATTATTTTGTTTTGATAAGTTACATGAATTATAAAGCAATTAAAGACAAAAAAGTCGTTTGCCTTTACCTTAATACTTACCAATTTTGATTCATTTCATCTTTTCCCAAAGATTCAGGTTTTCATTTGGCATCAATTCCCTTCTTTCTGAAGAATTTATTTTCTCTTCTCTTGATGTACAGTTTGGCTGGCAAAAATTCTGTTTTCTTTCATTTGAAAATGCCTTTATTTAGCCATTATTCTGAAAGGGTATTTTCACTAGTTTCAAAATTTTAGATTTACAGGATTTTTTTTTTCTTTTAGCAAGTTAAGAGAGTTCTTCAACTCTTGGTTTTGATTTTGGTTTTGGTCTCTATTGTTTCTGCTGAGAAGTCAGCTGTTAATTAGATCGTTGCTACCAGTATTTAATGTGTTTTTCTCCTATTACTTTCAAGGCTTACTTTGTATCCCTGGCTTCTAACATCTGATTATATTGTGCTGCAGCATAGCATTTTTTCCTAATGTTTTTCAGTTTGATGTTCATTGTATTTCATCCACCAAGTTTTGGATATTTTGGCACCTTCTTGTTTCAAATATTTTTCTTTAGCATTCTCTTTCTCCTCCCCTTCTAGATTACATGTTACAATTACAGTTACATATATATCAACTTTTTCATGTTATTCCACAGGTTCCTGAATGTCTAGTCATTTCATTTTTCATTGGATGATTTCTACTGGCTTGTCTTCCATTTCATTTACTAATTTCTCTATCAATTCCTTGTAGTTATTAAATCTAATACATTTTGTTTTTAATTTTGGAATTTGTGATTTTAAGTTCTAGAATTTGCATTTAGTTCACTTTATTATCTCTTTTTCTCTAATGATACCTCTGATCTTTACCATCATTGCAAATATATTTTGTTTGGCTCCAGTGAGGCAAAGTATAATAGCCCCTTTAAAATCCTTGATGGCCAGCACCAACATCTGGGCCATGTTAAGTTTGATCTCAGTTGATTTCTTTTCTTTTCAAAATAAATTTCATCTTAACAATTCTTGTAACGTGTGAGAAGTTTGGAATTTTATCCTGAATATTATGAAGTGTGGAGATTTTTATTTTGTTATTTTTTTCAATGTGTGTATTTCTTTTGTTTCAGTAACAATTATCTTGGTGGACCTTCTCCTATAAACTCTGTTTATTGAGCTATAATGCCTCACATGGTTTCATTCTTTTGTGTTTATACTTGGCCCAGGAGTCAGTCAGAAATTTTACTAGACAAAATGTAACTATCCTTTCCCTGGATCTTTTTTTTTTTTTTTTTTTTTCCCTACAGGATGCTAACAGGTTCTTCCAGAAACCATAGTTTTTTTACCTTCAGTTTTCAGGTTCCCTCAACCAGAAAGACTGTTCTTTCCAGCTTTGCCTCTGACTGCTTTCTCACAGCTCCAACTGCACTTGGTCCCAGATCAACAGACACACACACACACAAACACACACACACACATAAGGAACTTCCTTCGTATAGCATCCCTTTCCTCTTCTGAATGAATGAATACTCCCCACCAAAGAACATGTGGATACATTCACCTTTAGCACTTTCATTTAGTTGGTTTTCATACAATATTCAGTTTAGAATTCAAATTCATCATTGGCAGAAGCAGAAATAGGAAAAACAAATGCAATTGAGCATTTAGTAATCAATATTAAAATTAAATATAGTACATAAATTAGTAATACAGAAGCCAAAATGTATAATACAATATATGAATCAAAAGTAAAATTTCAGTAATAAATATCTAAAAAAAAAGCTATAAACCCAAATTTTAAAAATCATAGATGTAGGAAGTTTGACATCGGTTCATCTCCATACTTCTATATGGAAAAAAAATCACTTTTCTTATTAATTTAGTATAAACTATCACTTTTTTTAAGAGGGTGTCTTATTTAAAATTACTTAAAGCATACACAAGGGGCGCCTGGGTGGCGCAGTCGGTTAAGCGTCCGACTTCAGCCAGGTCACGATCTCGCGGTCTGTGAGTTCGAGCCCCGCGTCAGGCTTTGGGCTGATGGCTCGGAGTCTGGAGCCTGTTTCTGATTCTGTGTCTCCCTCTCTCTCTGCCCCTCCCCCGTTCATGCTCTGTCTCTCTCTGTCCCAAAAATAAATAAAAAACGTTGAAAAAAAAAATTAAAAAAAAAAAAAAAGCATACACAAATATTCTCATCAAGAGGAAATGGAAGCATAGCTTCCTGTAACAGACAACATCAATGTGAAACTAAGAATGATTTTAAAAGAAAGATTAGGTTTTCTTGATACCACAAAACATATTTTAGTGGCTTAAATTCCTATTATCAAAGCGGCTAGACCCTGACTTATTTTATTACTTTCAGGGAGGGGACATTTCCTGTCTATAGCACAATTACTGTAGTCTAATATATCATTCCTGTGAACCAGCAGGATTACTATCGTAACATTTACAAATCTTACATTTTTGACCTTTTAAGCTAACCTAGATTTTTGTCTAGGGACCTATAGAATAAATGTTAAGTATAGGTTTATGCAAATATGCACATTAGTTGGCAAGTTAAATGTTAAAATGATGTTTTGAGGGTAGAAAAAGACAAAATCAAAGAAAATGTGATAAAAAATTGATCAAGCTTATAAAGTTGGACATATTTACCTTCGTTTTGGTATTTTTTCAGGGTTAACCTAAGAATTATTATCATGTGAATAAATATAGATAACTAATTAATACCTGCAAATGTTAATACTTCAGAATACTTGATTTTATTGTGTGTGCTCAGTTTCTTTTTAAAAATGTATATACTTATTTTGAGAGAGAGAGAGAGAGAGAGAGAGAGAGAGCGAGCATGGGGGATGGGCAAAGAGAGAGAGAGAAAGATAGAGAGAGAGAGAATGAGAATCCTAAGGTGGGGCTTGATCTTGAAAACCATGAGATCATGACCTGAGCCAAAATCAAGAGTTGGACACTTGACCGACTGAGCCACCCAGGTACCCTGTGCTCAGTCTTTAAGTAAAGAAAGTATATTCTTCAATAGCAATATTAACTTTCGTTTTATGTCTAAAGAAATAAAACAATAAGATAATATTTTGGAATATTACTTCCTTGTAGTAACCAGTACATCAAGCAAATATCAAAACTAACACTTTTTTTTTTTTTTTTTTTGCCCACAGCAACATTCTACTTTGCAACTTGGTACAGGAGACAAACTTCAAAAAACTATATATACTTTAATCGTCAGTTTCACAGAAAAAAAGATTAATATTGAAATGATTGAGGAAATAAATATCGATGAGAAGAATAAAATCTTAGCTATTTTTTTTGCATTCCTAATTAAATTTTGGAATTTATTACTATAATTTGGAATTAGTACTATAAACAGTTAAGTCAGGATACCAATAAAAATATCTCAAACTTTTGAAATCCTAGTGCTTGAAGAAAGGTCTTATTTATTTCCTTTTAGTGCTTGTCTGAGTTTTCTTCTCATCTATGGAAAATCCATAGATGTTTGGATAGTTTATTACAAGGAAAATCCAAACAAGAGAAGGAGAAAACTGATACTGATACGGATTATATTGGAGGCATATTTAGATCAAAGCAAGTAAATTCCTCATATGTTCCTGACACCACCTCCTTCTGAAAACCTTACATTCTAGTTTGTTTGCTTTTTAAAGGTGTTGTGGCTCTTGCTGAATATAAATAGTAGCCAGTTTGATTTTTCATTGTATTATAATGGGAACTAAAACCCACAATATCACCAATAGTAATATGGGAAATATTATATCTTAATATATGAACATCAGTGTTTTTCTTGTCAGAGAGGTACTAGAGTACCCTACATGTATCACCTGGAATAAAGCAAAGTATCAAGTCAAAGAGTGATTTATTCTATGAATTAGGTGGCAGAGAGTTCTGAGTTAAAAATAACCTTAAACTCTTGAGAGATAATCTGGTGAAGAAAGACTTCTACATAAAAAAGCAGTGTTCATTTGGGGTGCCTGGGTGGCTCAGTCAGTTAAGTGTCTGACTTTGGTTCAGGTCATGATCTCACAGTTGGTGGGTTCGAACCCCACGTTGGGCTCTGTGCTGAACTCTTGCTCAGAGCCTGGAGCGTGCTTCAGATTCTGTGTCTCCTTCTCTCTCTGCCCCTCGCCTGCTCGTGCTCTGTCTCATCTTGTCTCTCAAAAATAAATAAATGTAATTTAAAAAAAGTGGTGCTCATTTGGCATTTGATAAAGTATTATGTGCTAAGTTTATAAGTATTTCATGTATGAATAATAGATATTTCTCTTCTAATATGCAGTATATGTAATCTGCTCATCTTTTATTTCCTTTATAACTAAATTAAGCAACAGAATATTTTACACTGAAATAAATAGAATTATTCTGGTTTTTGTTGTTGTTGAATAGCTTAAAGATACTAAAATTGAATTATTTTTAGAAATAAACTTAATTTCCAGTACTCAAAACTTAGGAAAATGTTGTTTTCTGTAAAAAACAAACAAACATAAACAAACAACCCCTCCAAAAAATGCAAAAAAAAAATCCAAAAACCAAACAACATATTTTTTATCCCACTTTTTTTTTTTAAATTTTGTCAATGGTAGTCTATAGTTAATTTCTCCAACTCTTAACTTTGAGAAAAACTAGTCGCTGTTTGAATTAAAGATGCTGATGAATAATCTCAATTGCAGTGCCAGTTAATAAGTCACTTCTTGCTGAAGTAGACCATGTAAGGCTTAAAATCTTGTCTTTAGCATGATACATTATCATCAGGTCATATTCACCTTTTAAAAGATTGATGACACTACTCTGAAAGACACTAGTGGAGTTAGGTTTAGTTTTATAGCCAAACATTCTGATGTGACTTTCACCCAATCAAACACAGACACAGAGAGAAATGACTTAGAAATGATATAATGGAAAGACATTTCAAATTTGTGACCTAAAACAGTCACTGTGATGCTACTTATGTCATATTTCATGTAGAGGAGTTATATGTAAAATCGGTTGGCTCTACAAAAATCATAAATGTATCAAGGATATAATATTCTGATCTATGTTATTCAATTAAGCTTAGCAAGGACTACCTTTCCATTTTCATGACAAAATAAATCAAATAAATGGTATGTGGGAGTGCCTGCTTGGTCAATCTCTGGTACGAGTTTATTTGAATCTTTGTTAGCTTTAGAGAGCTCTTTTAGTTGAAAAATTACCTTTCATAATCATGCACTAATCAGTTTCCCTCTTATTTTTGTAATTTTAAATTTTGAAAGGGATTATCTAGAAAAAAATAAATATCACTTTGAACAATCATGATGGAAATTCTATTAGGCAGAGGTATTAATAAGTGAAAAGGCTGAGATAGCATCTTCTTATTAAAATAGCTCACCCTGTCTGCAACTTTAATATATTCTTTTTCTCCTTGCCATGATTGAAGTTGGCAGTATTAAGACCAATTGTGCAGAGGGCCAGCTGAATTAGCGACGGGAGGCAATTGGATTTGACCAGAGCGACTGAGAATTTTCATAAATTTTTGTCAGCTTATAATAACGAATAAACCTGTGTGAGCATTAAAAGAAAAATGTTGACACAAGAAAAATATTTACATTTTAATATGCTGGAAATTCCCAATGAAAGTATTCAAGCCTCGTTTCATCTCTTGTATTTATTTTTGTATGGGAGACTGAAAAAGCTTCGCAAACTAAAAATGCCTGTTGATGTCTCATGAGAACAGGAACTAGTGATTTCTCACTCTGCTATGGCGCTGGTGGTCTGTTGGCAGACTTTATCCTTTTGCTTTCTGTCAGGTGAAGCAGTTTTTGGCTGAAATAGAATATATTTTATGAATGTGCAAATTAATGGAGAAATGCAAATACTGTAAATATATCAATTGTTTTCTTCCACATACCTTCATAAACTCACAATTTTTTATACTTGAAGGGAACAATAGGATACATTTTACTATGAAATGTTTGAATGAGCAGGCTGAAAACAAATCCTTGATGCCTCTTTTTTCCCTGTAACCCTATGCCTAATCCATCAGTTAGTTCTGTTTTTCTACTTTTCAAATCTATGTCAACATAATTTTTAGCACCACCTTCACTATTAGCAAGCACCAAGTTAAAGCCACCACTGTCTCTTGCCAAGGCACCTCAATACCAATCAACTGGTTGGTCTTCCGGCTTCCTGTTAACCCGATTTCAGTTTTTAAATGGAAACAGAATTATGTTATCATCCGATGCTCTCCATCCTTCTCCATCTCCGTGTAGAATAGGATTCAGATTCCTTATTCTGTTCTATAAATTCCATAACCTGAATCCTGGCTCACCTTAGACCTTCTTTCTTACCAATATCCCTCTCCATTTCCTCACGCTTTGGGCACACTGACCCCCTCTCAGTTTCTTGAACACGTCAAGTACACACCTATATCTAGACCTCCACAATCACTGTCCCCTTTGTCCACTGCCTTCTTCATACTGGTTTCAGCTCAACTATCATCTGTTCTTAAAACCTTTCCTGAAGATACTATACTACCTAAAATGCAAAGCCCAGTCACTTTGGATATGTTTAACTTATATTTTTAAATCTGTAACTGATATTTCCTTTTACATGTATCTATTTATCTGCTAATTTTCTGTCTCCTCCTTGACGAGGTGGGTATTTCGATTCTCTTCTCTGTTTCTCCAGTTTCCCCAGCACCCAGACAGTATCTGAAACATAGTGAGTTCTCATAAAATGTCAGTGAACTGAATGAATATGAATGACCAAGATGAGAAACGATTCAAAGACTTCTGAAAATTGAAATGTATTGAATAATGTTTTGAATAATTTAAGAATGACATTTCTAAAAGTATAAGTCAGCATTAATCAAGAATATTACAGAGACTTCAATTTTGGTGATTCCTTGTTATTCGTGCAAAATTTGAACACTCAATATTTTATTGCCAATGTGGTTAACTCTGAATTGAAAGGCATTTTTACAAAATTGTGAACTGTAAACGTTTTTTAAGCATAGTAAACCCAATATTATTCTCTTATACTTAATAACAAAACATTAGTATTTATAATAATTTAATATTTATAATATATAAGTTTCACGATATATGTTGTCTCCTGAAGCTATTCAAAATGAAAGTAAGTGTACTCATCATTGTCTTATAATGGTTAGAATTCTGTGTTCTTCATTTAAAAGTGTATGACAAAATAATGTAAATTAAAACAAATACCTAAAATTGTGGTAAAAAATACAAATCAGTAACTAGAAGTGCAAAGTTAATGTTGTCATACATATAACTGTTGGATAACACATTTTGTATGATAAACTAATCTTCTGCTCATGTAAGCATATTTCCTAAAAAAAAAAATGAAAGTAAAATTCTTACCAGCTCCCGATTAAATAACTTTTTTTCCTCTGAGTTTTTATGCATATTTTCAGACAAAAACACCCCTGAAATTCTTTATTTCTTTATTTACAAAATCAACATATCCTAAAAAACTAACAGAAAGACATTTGGTTTATTGCTATAAATATGTTTCATTATACATAGAATATTTCCCACATTGAGAAAGAATTACCTTGAGGGACTCCTGGGTGGTTGAGTTGGTTAAGGGTTCAACTCTTGATTTCAGCTCTCATGATCTGTGCATGAGACAGAGCCCCACCTCAGACTCTGCACTGAGGTTGTGAAGCCTGCTTGGGATTCCCCTTCTCTCTCTCTCTCTCTCTCTCTCTCTGCCCCTCCCCCACTCCATCTTTCTCTCAAAATAAATAAATAAACATTTAAAAATAATTACATTGATAAAGTGTTCTATTGTGTTACATAATACATTTAAAAGAATCCTTCAATATTCATTTTATGCATATGGTTACAATTTCCAAATAATTCTGTGGTCCTCTGAAGGCTCCTATTCCTTCAGTACTCTGACCACAGTTTTTTGGTTTTTTTTTTTTTTTAGTCAAGGATAAGAATGATTTATCATCTCTAATCAGCAGTCATAGCTAAACAAATATTAAAACTACATTTTTACATTTTATAACTATTTGGTTCAAAAATTACCCCAAAGACAAATCTCATCTGAGAAGCAGATTTTACAAGATCTGTAGTCTTGGCACACTGCGAGGAATCATGCCTTCATTACACACTAAAAGTTAAGAAACAAGTAACTGATTACTATCAACATCAATGGACTACACGCTGGGGAGTTACAAAGTAAAAGGTTACCTTCTCTCAAGACAATTCAATATTTGCTTTGTATATTTATTACTTTCTCTTCAGAATGTGCATGTAAATTTAAGAATTTTACCCATATTTTATTTTAAATTTGGGATTAAATTTTGTTTTTATGTACACGTATAGTGTTTCAGACTTAGCGATTGCATACAGTGATACCTAAATTCTGAAATGGGTAGTGGCAGAAATCCATAACAATCATTTTAAATCAGACTCTGAGATATAGTGAGTCAAGTAACTATGCTAATGAGAGTGATATCAGCCCGTTGGTTTTCCACAATCATGGCTGAAGAACCCAGTTTTTTATAAGCCCCAGAATGGAGAAGTTTATTTAGGTTTACTGAGCTATTGATCAGCTATGGAATCAGGGGTTTTTGATAACTTTGACATATTGCCAGTTACTAGCTACTAACAATTTAGATGATATTGATACAATGTTAATATTTTGATTTATATATTTTTGGATTTCCCAGGTTAGATAAAATAAGAGCCCTAAGTGGACATTGTCTTTTGACAAAACTTGAAATTAGTCTCATCATCACACTTTAATATGTTTACATGAATAATAAAAATTAACAAGACATATTACCCTGCAATTATATTTAGTAAATATGGGACCAGTCAAGATGATAAATAAAATATGCATTATTTTCCAGAGATTTTTATTTTTATTTCAAAATTGATAGGAAAAACAAATACCCCTTTTTTCTAGTATAAGAAAAAAAAGTTTTCCTTTTTCTGCTCACTCAGTTTTTCATTGAACATCATTTAAAATGATATTTAAAAATATATCTCCATATAAGGAAAACTTGGGAAACAATGAAACACAATTTTTTTTCAGTTTGTATTCTGTTTAAATCAGGGTCAATTGCCTAACTGCATTTAGATTCAAAATATAAAAAAACCACAATATTACTTTGTCCACAAAAGGAATATATAGTTTCAGTTTGGGGATAAATATCTAAAAGCATCTATGGAGAGGGTTCAGTACCAGAATTTCTGGAATATTTACCCAAAGTAAATGGAAAGGGTATTAAAATGTGATACGTATTTAAAATTTGATATACCATATATATATACATATATTTATATTTATATATGTATATTGATATTATATTATATCCTTATTTAATTTAGAAGAGAAAATTTGTTCATTTAGAATAAAATATTCATTGTGCCTGTATGACAGAAGATCTACACCAAGCCCTGTATCAATGATTTAATCAAACATACATGCTCTGTGACCTCAGGAAACTTGCAAATTAATGAACAAAAATGACAAATACTCTTTAACAAATGCATGATTGCAAAGATTACAAATTATCTGCTCTGAAACAAAACTAAAAGTGTTATAAGACATTACAGTAGAAGATCTAATTTTATATGGAGTCAATAAAAGGCATTTTCAAGGAAGTAACATTTAATTTGAGGAAGGGTTGGTGGGATGAGAAGCCAGAAGGAATACCAGGGAAGAGCATACCTGAAAACTCTGAGTGTGGTTGAGGAAAGAAAGCAGAGAGAGAAAGAGCTCGTAAGAAAAAGGGAAAGAAGGTCAGTGGGCCTGCAGTGTAAACATTGAGAAAGAGGGGAAGAATGGCACCAGATAAAATTGAAGAGGTTAAAAAGGTCAAATGAGGTAAAGTTTTCCAATGGAGAATACTCCCTTGTGTAGATCCAGTAAAGAGAGATACAATGTTACTGGTATTAGCAGTAAGCAAGGCCTGATGGAGAGACTACTCAGATATTTGAGGCTATGGCAAAAACCCAGGAGAGAAAATGGGGACCTGGCATAAGGTACTGGTAGTAAACATGGAGGGAAGCAGAAGTTGTAAGGACGGATGTGTGTGTGTTCAGAGAGTTAATTTAATCAGTTTACCAATATTCCACTGATCTAAAGCACAACTATGTAGAGCTAGTAAATCAAGTAAAAGATGGAAGGAAAAACACATGTGGTTTTAAAGTGAATTGGGAATGACATGAAGAAGCTTTTCTGCTTTAAGTGGGCACAGATTGATGATAAGCTTTCAAGCAGTCAATTCATTAAGTAAATACTTATTTGTTATCAAATGCACCCTCTCTAAAAAGTAAAACCAAACTGCCTTTTCAGGTGTATGATTAAAGACAGTGAGATCTAGTAAAGTCTAATAAGAATTTCACCTGGAATATTCAGATGATTAAAATAGATACATTGAGGAATGGGAAAGTAACAAAAGCCATACTTTACTTAAGTGTGTGTGTGTGTGTGTGTGTGTGTGTGTGTGTATGTGTGTGTGTGTGACAGAGAGAAAGAGAAATAGAAAGAGTAATTGATAATATGCCTTAAGTGATTATTGTAGAAATCGCCACACAAATTTTGAGGAGGTTTAATAAGATATCTAGCTAATATTTTGTTATTCACTGTTATAAGAATGCTGAAGGTCAACAGAGAGAATGAGGTTGAATGTTGTTTTAAATGTGAAATAATTTTATGTGCATTGAAAGTTAAAGTAACATGAATGATATTTAACAGGTCACTTGTAGACATAGAAAGATTTCCTTTTGCAAGATTAACTCGATTAAC
This sequence comes from Panthera pardus, assembly GCF_024362965.1. Taxonomy (NCBI): domain Eukaryota; kingdom Metazoa; phylum Chordata; class Mammalia; order Carnivora; family Felidae; genus Panthera; species Panthera pardus. The sequence goes on along the minus strand of NW_026526688.1, from coordinate 92,010,537 downwards.
TCATCAATAAATTATAAATAGAGTTAACTGGATTATTTTTAAGGAACAAACAAGGAGATAAACACTTTAGAATCAATATAGTTAATTAAACCTGTTACATGTTACAGTCATTAGTTTCATAGTTTAATAGATGACAGAAACTCTTATTGGAACCAAATTGAATGTGCCTGTTAGTAACAATGAGTAATAATAAAGTACAAGGCTATGTAACAGAAACAAATGAAGTGTAAAGTAAAATAATAGAGGAACATGACAAGTTAATTTTTTTTTTTTTTGTTTTTGCTGGGCAATGTTCTTGGAATACAGTACATCATAAACAAAAATTTACTTTTATATCTGCTAATTTCATGGGCAGACCCATAATGAATAGATCAGATCATCTGTTTTATGAAGTTATTTTCCTTATCAAACATCAGACTCCACAGCCTTCATGTAGCAAGCATTTCATTCATATTACATGAAATGATTGGGACAACCACAAGGTATCTATTTTAAACTGAGTATTTTTTGGAAACTCTCATTTATATTTCCTCTCATATAATGGGTTATTTATTCACTGTCTTACTGAAAATATGGAACTCTCCCTGAAAACATGTCTATCTGACTCTTTAACTTCTAAATTGTTTGTCATTGATATATTTAATGCCACCTTAATTACTTAAGTAAATTATAATAATTATGATAAAAAACTGAATAAACCAGTCAAGCCAGTAATCTAAAGAATCAGCAAACATTTAGGAGACACTAAATGCAACAGCACAATCTGGTATCTAAAGAAATAGGACTCAAAAAGCAAATAGAAAAGAATTTAATAGTAATGTGATAAATTTACTATAAAGTTTATAAAGATTATAAATAGTGGAAATGGTATTTATCTATTAAACAGAAATGGAAGCTGTGAAAAAGAAGTCATGCCTGTTCTTTTATACTTTTTAAAAATTTATTCATAACCAAATTTATTCTGAAGGGGAATTAACATGGGTTGGATTTCTGTTCCCTATAGCCCTTTACCTATACCTCTCCTGTCACACAGAATTCTCTTGACTTTGCAGTGATGGTCAGGCATGTGGCTCATGTCCCACCTACACCACAAGCTCTTTGAGGGCTCATCAATGGTGTTCTCTTTGCATCTTCTACCATATCTGGATATTAAGAGTTGACAATATGGACAAATAGAAAGAAGAAATGTTTCCAGAACCAGTTTAGCTAAGAGTTCTCAAAAATGTACCAAGTCAAGGGGATAAATAAAGGTACCCACAGTAAAGCTGAGGTTAAGAGCCAAGAAATACTAGATCATGCGTCAAACTCAAACATCAAGATCAGTGTTAGGTGGTTGGTGGAGATGGCATGAAAGCAGAGAAAGAGGACCAGGACAATGAAGGAAAAATCAAGGTGAGAATGGGAGAGTCATCAAGCTAAATCCCATTCCTTGGCAATCTTTCTATGCTGCTAGGGCACCTGGTCTGCTGAAAGGTACCACAAGAAACCACAGCCAGTGATGGTGAGTTCCTGATTCAGAATGAGTGCTTATTAGATGGATAAGCTGGAAAAACAACATTCACAGTCTACTGTACCTGTTCCTTTAAAAGTAAAATATAATCTCCCTCCCCTTAACAAAGCATATTAATAAGCTAAAGAGGAAAAAGGACCCTAACTAAGGTCAAATTTGTGAGCTGGAAGTTAATAAGAAAATTTCCCTAGCGCAGAGAGTTAAAGAGAGATAGGTAGGAAGTAGAAAGGACAAGTTAAGAGGAATAGTGGAAATATCCAACAGTTCCAATATTCATTGGTCTAATAGGAGTTTCAGATAGGAGATACAGAGAAAGCAGAGATGACATTCGTCAGCCAGCCAGTTCACAAATACGTGTGTCTACTTTCTTCCCATCAGTGAATTATGTCAGTGATAATAAGGGAGACCCTTCCTTAGAGCAGATATATAATAATCATTGAAAAATAAATTAGATAATTCAGGTACACATAACTATTAAATTAAAAGATAAGACTCAATGTGATAAAGAAAGATAGTGTTTAGAATGGTGTGGCTGGAATCACAACATTGTGAATGACATTGGAATTAAATATATGTGTGTGTGTGTGTGTGTATAAAGTGGACTATATATTATTTTATATATACAGAAAGGGGTGGTCATGTGGACTCTGAAACAGATTAGATTAGCAACTATAAGAAGCCCTGTAAAAAGAATGAGTTTCACATGTTTTGGAGAATGAGAAACAGTGATTTGGGGGTGGCAGGACATTATAGAATTAGATGAAGTCAGAAATGATGGCCTGGCCTTATAAAGTGGGAACATTTGGACTGACCTATAGGGTTAGGATGTTATTTGAGTTGCAATGAGAAGCCTTAGGAAGACTTTGGTTTTATGCTTTAAAAAGCTTCAATTTTGCTTCATAAGAATTATTTTCCTTGGTAGGTAGAAATGCTGTTATAGCTCTAGGTGGACAAAACCGAAGAGGAGATCAGTTAGACTACTGTTAAACTAGTTCAGGTAAGAGATGATGGTGGCTGGCAGGTGCAAGACGCCTGTGGGTCCTACAGAGGTGGTTTCCTGAAGCCTGGGATCTTCTTAGCTTATCCCCACCACCTATCACTGGGGGGCTTGAACTCACTGTGAAATCATGACCTGAGCTGAAGTCCAACACTTAACCGACTGAGCCACCCAGTCGCTGCTTGGTTGTCTTATATAATTGATCATCAGTTGGCACTAATTGTCTTGATTGTATAGACTCTATTTTAGTTTTCACTTACAAATTACCAATTTTTCTAGCACATACCTGTAGACATTTGCCCTGAGTTTTACACAGCAAAACATATTTTTTTGTGTGAAAATTTAAACATTAGATAATTTTCTCATTCAATTTTTGCTCAGAAACAGAAGTTAGAAAATACAAAATGAACCTTGGAGTATGGAATGGTACATGAATCATCAGCTAAATATTTTTAAATGGAAAATTTTACTACTATTACCAACCAATGTAAAGTGATTTGTATTTCTACTTCAGGAGATTTCTTTGAGTCTGTATGCATCATGAACAACTTTAAATTAGTAAAATTTTATAATTTTAGCTAATGTCATATTTGTCATTAAAGTGAACAAGGAAGTGCACTGAATTGTGTGTAAAAGATTAATACATTGTATTACTTTTAAATATCATTACTAAAGAACTAGAGAAAAATATGCAATTCTTTGGAGCCCCTGCATGACCAGTTGCTAATTTTTCAAGTTTATTGTGTCAGAGTCGTGCTTTCTGGATTTCATAAGCAATTAGTTTGAATTAAGTGTTTTCTGTATCACATTAAATTTGGGTAAAAGTTTTGAAAGAATGTATGGAAGACCAAGAACAAGGAGAAATTCAACTTCTTAGTTGATGTGGACATTGCTTTTCAAACCGAAGGTTAAAATCTTAGTAAAAATATCTCTTTATTTCTGAATTATCCCAGTTTAGGCCTTAGTTCAGGAAACATGCTGTCCCTCTCCTCTTTTCTGATAACACTGGCAACTATGCCTTTGCTTACGGATTTATTAGCAAAACTGTCAGCAAATCTACTCTATGAAAGGGGTCCGAAATACAGTGACCCAAATAACCAAAAATGTATTTCATCATCATTTCGCATTCAGAGGGGAAGAAGGTCACCGCTCGGCATAGTGTCTACCTTTCTCAATACACGCCCTCAGTTTTGGAGACCAATGGACTGACTACCTGTTCCTCTCACGTGTATTTTTGCATATCTACCTCATTTTGTAATAGTTTAAATTGATTCTCAGTATCTGTCCATGTATTTTAGAGATGACATGGTAGGCTGAACAGACCAGTGCTAAGATAAATTAAAATTTTAGCATTCTTCAGCTACAATAATCTATAGCGTAATAAACTGCAGTGAAGAACACTCACTCATGCAAATATGTGAAAAGTTCCCCCCAAATTACTGATAGATACTGGGTTTTTCTAAGAAACTTAAGTGTCTGAACATTTTTACCTAGCTTATTTGGAGATGGCTAACCAGATTTATATTACCCATAGATATTTCTATTAAACTATTTGTTATGCAATATATCCTCCTTACAAATGGATCAAACACAGATTCACTATAAATTAAGGGGTAAAATGCCAGTATGCTTATTTTTTTTTAATTAAGTGTTTTTTATTCATTTTTGTGAGCCAGAGAGAGACACGGTGTGAGAGAGGAAGGGGCAGAGAGAGAGAAGGACACAGAATCCAAAGCAGGCTCCAGGCTTTCAGCTGTCAGCACAGAGCCTGATGCGGGCTCAAAACCACAAACTGTGAGATCATGACCTGAGCCAAAGTCGGACGGTTAACTGACTGAGCCCCCCCATGTGCCCTCAATATGCTTAACTTCCTAATGCAGAATTAAATGCTCTTAAAATGTCAAATATATCTATGTATACTTATATATGTACGTGTATATATATGTATGTATATATATATTCCAATTATTCATACATGTATAAGCATACATATATATTCTCCACTTACTATTATTTTATAGAAACATTATATTCTCATTAAATAACAGTTAAAGTACAGAAATAAGATAAAAAGCTAATATTCTTTTTCATATGTCTTTCTTTTTTCTCTAAGCCTGATTAGAAAATCCTCTTCAGAGATCTTTGCAACCAATAGTTTTGTCTGTATATTCCCAGTATAAACTGCATGGTTTTCCTTGTCATTTCCTACAATTGAAATAATATTCTCATATTTTTATCAAACTTTTAAAAAAATTTAAGATGCCTTGGTGTCTTTTATTTTAGTACACACAATTCCATTTTTCAATTATTTAGAAACGTTTCAAAACTAACAATTGCACATGGTGAAGAAAATTAAATAAGCCATATAAACCTTATACAACATGCAAACTTCTCTTGGACTACTATTAATACTTTTCTGTTTTTCCAGTATAAGACAGTATTATATTACATTTTAATTGATTTTTGTTTTATTTAAACATACAGTGTGGAATGTTTCTCAGTCTTTCTAAGACTGCTTAAATATGTCATTAACTGGAAACATTTTTTAAACAATCCAGTGTAATGGGAGTGCGTATTTTTTCATTTTTTCTGTAATTACAAATGGTGTTTTAATGAACATGTCTATATGCAGATAGCCATATTTTACATGATTTTATGTGGTTCAACTTAAGGGCTTTTTAAACTTGAGTTTTTAGCAATAGCACAGAATTTTTAGATAGACCGCACTTCAGATAGTAAAATCCAAATCCCCCTTTACAATTAAGGGAACTGTTTTCCCACTATCACACAGTAATATCAATGCCACCACAAAAAGCACTTTTTTTTTTCTCTTGGAATTGCCTCTACGTGTGACTGCTTTATAAATGCACATTTGTTGCTCAGATGATGAACTTAGGGTTCTGACAATCCACCATCATGCCATGTTTAACTTGCTTCACACTTGGAGCAGTGATTTTGCTCTGCAGATTTTTTTCTAAGTTTCCCAATTCTGGAATTATGAACTCTCCTCTCCAATTACTGCACCCTTATCAATCCTTATCCGTCTCTGCAGATTTATTTTCTTGATTGCGTTTATCACCTTGAATTATTTATTTTTTGGTTCAGGTCCCTTTTCCTTCACTTAGAATACAAGTGACAAGGTGTCATAAAGAAACGGCTATTTGTCTTTTATGCACAGGGATAGCTCTAGTGTTTCGAATGATGCCTAACATAGCAGTCACTTAAGTTTTTATGGGAGAAATCCTTTTCTTCCCTTTTTACTAATACAGGAGCATTTTCCTTTCACTTGTCACAAATGTTATCATACACTGTATCATGTACCCATTATTATTTTATTTTTTTACTGTTTATTTTATTTTTGAGAGAGAGAGCATGAGCAGGGGAGGGACAGAGAGAGAGGGAGACAGAGAATCTCAGGCAGGCTCTGCATTGTCAGCGTGGAGCCTGACGCGGGGCTCAGTCTCAGGAACCGGTGAGATCATGACCTGAGCCAAGATGAAGAGTCAGAAGCTTAACAGACTGAGCCACCCAACTGCCCCTTATTATTTTTAGATGCTATTCTCAGAGCCCTGTGGCTACCTGCTCTCAAAGGAACAGATTTTTATTAATAGGTACTCTTTGCTCTTTTACTTTTTTTCGTTTTTCTCTGCTTGGCAATTAGAGGGCTGTCTCAGGCCAAATTCTTTTATTTTCAGACTTGGGGCTTTTTTTTTTTTTTTTTTTGTGATCACTTCTTTTCATTCTATATTTCCTTTTATTTCTATTTATTCACTTTCTAGGAGACCATATTTTGCCTTTTGCATTTAAACTGCTTTCACTTACCTTTCGAATGATCGAAATAGTAAATGCTACTAAAGACTATATGACAAATGAGGCTTTCTATCTCAGACTTAGAGGTACTCGACCTACTGTTTTCTGTGTAATTCTTTCTGAATATTAAAATCTATTAGAATTTTATGCATGTTCACTTTAAGTGCAAATAGTCAATAATTTCTGTGTCTCAATATTTTAGCATTATCCCAATATCGCTCACTCTAATGAAAGCATGGTGTGTATTTAGCAGCAACATTTTTAAATGCTTATTGATAGTTTTGGTTTACTTCATCTTATCACATTTTATGTAAAATGAGCTGCTTACATGTATCAGAAAAAAGTGTTAGTGTCTTCATTCATAGACTGTGGAACCATTCTAGTTATACAATGGGTTCTTGGGGCAACATGGGGGTAGAGACTGATTCTCATAAGACTATCCTTGAACGGACGTTGTAGCAAAACGCAGGGGAGGGTGGACCTCTGTTTCTCACTCTTCTCATTTTACCGCACTTATTCTGGGTTGCTGATATCTATAACAAGCAGATTTTAGTTCTACTTTTTTTTTCTAAGGAGAAGAGATTTGGTAATGATTTCTTTCCTAAAGCCAGTGGTCTCTTATAATTTTGGTGATTTTTCTGTAGTCTGGCTACTAGAAATTCCTGGGAACTAGGTGGAAAACACTGCTTGATGTTGTTTCCACAAATTTTATGCTTCATTTGTTCTGTAGAAAAATGAACACAAGCTTTTCAAATAGCCGTATCTTGCTCAAATGTGTTTTTAGGACCTAACTCTAAAGCTCTCCAGTACTTTGGCTCACCATCAAGAGTAGTGCTGTGAGCAGCTATTCCATAATATCGTATTGCTTTTGTTATTTTATGACAATCTGCAGGCACTCAGGAGAACTGGATTGGCAATTCATATAATTCTACCACATGATGCAAATTTCCTTGAACTGCAAGGTAGCATTTGTCTTAGTAGTAACATGAAGGTGAACACCGAGTACTGTAGAAAAGCCAGTGATTTATGATCCATGGGAATGATTCTGCCCCACCGGCTGGTTAAGTGTGGGGCTTTAACAGCTATAAAGCATAAATCTACTGTCTATGAGGCTGCTCAGTTTTATTACTATTTTTCTAACTTGAGAATTGTCCTGTTGGGGATAGAACCACCTTGTCTCATCATTTATTACTCACGATTAAAGCTTTTGTTGCAGCACGAGTCTGCATATGGTGGTATTAGAAATTCCTCGTTGTGCAAGGGATAACTTGCATTGATTCTCTCAGATTCTCTCATTCTCTTCTTTGCAGTTTAAGGAAGGAGGCTAGTTGAAAAAGGAAGTAAATCAGTACAAGATTCAGGGACATGAAGAGTCCAATTCTGAGAAACTAGAGGAGTAATGCAAAGGAAAACTGAGATACCTTTGACAACAAGAGAAGACAAGTCAAAACTTTCAAAGCTGACAGAAGAGAAGCAAAGAGTCTGGTATAATTCTTCTTAAAGATAGGAAGAAAGGAAACAAAAGGAAGAGAAACGGAATGTGAAGAATAAGAGTTGAATCTTTTCCTGCAGTTGATGTCTTTGTCTATCTGATCATTTCTACTCTTGATTTTTTTTTTTTCTTCCACTTTGGGTCTATTCCTGGCAATTTATTTATGCAATAATATACTTTCTTCCTTTAGGTATTTCATTAAAGAGGAAAATGCATTTCTTGTCTTTATGACTGTTTGCTTAACAAATGAATGATATGTATGTGCGTGTGTGTGTGTGTTTATGCAACTGTCATGTAGATACTAGCACTTTTCAAACTGGCATTTGGAGTTTCATAGAGTCTCATGTAGAGATGTCATATCTTAGAGATTGCTGTATGTTACCTTGCAGCAGCTATTAGCTTGAGCCAGACATAACCTCCTCAAATGGGTAAATCACAAGGTAGTTGTCAATGGTTAACAGCAAAGTGAAATAAAGATTGAATTTCAGGTTTGGCAGTTTTCTGTGGATGTACATCAGGACAGCAGAAGTCTTTGGTAGAGGGGCACCTTGGTGGCTCAGTTGGTTAAGCGTCTGAGTTAGGGTCAGGTTTTGATCTCCCAGTTCATGGGCTCGAGTCCCACATTGGGGTCTGTCCTGATGGCTCAGAGCCTGGAGCCTGCTTCAGATTCTGTGTCTCTGTCTCTCTCTGCCCCTCCCTTCTCCCTGTCTGTCTGTCTTTCTCTCTCAAAAGTGAATAAACACCCCAAAAAAACCCAAAAGTGTTTGGTAGAAAAATTTTCTTATCGGAGTCTGGTGGTCCATGTCCTACTCCGGCTTCACAAATTATTAATTCTGTGACGTGGAACATGTCCCTTTATTATCTTAGCCCATTTTTTTTCTCCCAATCTGGAAAAGACAAATAATGCTTCCCCAATTGCCACATGCTGCTATTATGAGTACCAATAGATATCATACTCAAAAGCATATGCAGACTACTCAATAACAAAGAAACATAAAGAATCATCCTCAGAATGTAGGAGACTATCACATATGCACATAATTATATCTTTAGATCTCATATAATATGCAGGAAATTTTTCTTTGACTATAGTATTCTACCAGAGAATTTCCCACTAGATTCTTCTGCTATTATTATAACACTATAATAATATTTCAGGACAGATTTACTTTATGATCAATCCCTAATTGTTATCAAATTATTCCAATATACCATGCAAATAAGCACATTTCCATATGAAAATATAGAATATGTGTCAGTAGTAAATAGCCCAAGGAGTAAACAACTTAGAGTAACACCAATTTTCATTTCTTAGCAATGATAAGAGTTGTCTACTTACACTGGGATTTTCATTAGTAAAGAAGTGATACACACATAAAACATATTTTTAATACAGTTAATGCCTGCCTAGAAGAATCCATTAGATAACTTTATAATTTAACACTATAGACAAGGCTTGAATGTAATTTAGTGACAGCAGAATTAAATTTGAATTATATTTATTGATCTTTGATTACATGTTTCAGTTTTTAATTTAGAAAAATGGTTAGATTGAATCATTCAAATAACATAATCATAACCAGTGATATGAGGTAATTCTCGCTAACATTTTACTATTATCTTAAGTATATATTGCTACTGTGTCTTAAAATTGCAGGAACATAAATTAGAAGTTTGAGGGAAAATATTTCTTAATAAAATGAAAGTCTGTTATATGTCATAGTTTAAATTTTGGAAAGTTTAAGAAAGACTCAAACAATGACAGAAAATCACTCATTAGTAACTCTGCTTTGAGAAAAACAGGAAACATAAAATACTTACGGTATGCAACTATAATGCTTATCTGACCGTAATATTAGTAATAGAAAGTATCTTCCAGAAAAAATTAGGAAGTCTGAAAATGCACAGGCCATATGCATTATTTACATCATAGGGGTGACTCATAGACATACAGCCATGCAAGTGAGGTGCCATATAATTGAGACCAGTATGAATTTACATTTTATTGAATTCATTTCATTTTACTAAGAATATGAATCACTTTTCAACACAGATCTATATTTCCCTGATTAGTGGATTAGATTTAAAAAAGGTTGCTGCTTTTCCCAAACCAGTCACATGCTGACACGTGGTAAGCAAGGTGATTATCTACAACTCTCTGTACCAAACATGTACCCTGGAGATCTGGGATTATACGCAGCTATCATTGAAGAATGAAAAGGTCACTCGCTTCGTTATGTGCTTTAGTGTCTGGCTAACATTCAAAGTTCACACATCAGACAACAGGTTGAAATATTTATTTTCTCTACAAAGACAACACATTTTCAGAACTGGGCCCAATGAGAAAAGTTTAAAATCAAGACAATTTTCTAGACTTTTGTTTTGTCCTAAGACTGTCACTAAACTGATCATACAATCTAATTAATCGTCATCCTTGAAGCATGGCCAGGACACAAATACAGAATTATTTTACCATTGACGAATCTTATGCTGAGGAGCATTTCCAGGTCAGCAATCTAAATGTTTTGGAAAACTGTGCAAGAATTACTGTTTTAGGAAAGATGAGAATATATTCTGATGTAAACAAGTTTTAACGTGTTGAATGTAGAATGTCTGCATGCGAATGGGCAGGATTTGCTAATGGAATGTTTTCTTGCTAATATTATCTCCAGGGCCTGAATATTTCTGGGTGATATGTAAACTGATCTTTGCAAAATAATATAGCTGAATAATATGTCAGAAAGAAGGACGGGGTTGCTCATGATGAACTGGTTATGGCTTTCATAATCCAGTACATGAAGAAAAAACACGTTATTTATAAAGACAGATGTGAATGCACACTGCACTGAATTCACTAGAAGTTTTAAATAATTTACAATGACATATTGTGCTACAGTTTAGAGTCTAAATTTATATTGGATTTTAGAGAGTTCTTCTCCAAGGATTCTTGCAGCTCTGAATCTTGGGTGGGAGGGACAAATGCTGCATGCAATTCCCGTGCCTCTGTGTTCAAAGCATACTGAGAATTTCTCTGCCACGGCAAACTTTCTCTAAGAAAGAAAATGAGGTTACCTATGGAATGCTTCTGCATTTGTATGGCCTATCGACATATTGCTGTCCTATACATCTTGTGACATATTTTAGTGTAAAGGCACCATCAGGTAGTCCTATGTCTCAAATTTTGTGAAATTGAACTGAAGAGGGAGCAGATTTACTAGCAAAGCTACAGACTTCTGTGCAGGTGAGTTTTCCAAATGTAATTGTAGGTGCACTTGTTCCAATTCTTCTGATTTGTTCTATCATTTCAGACTCACAGTGTTCTTTTTCTTCATCCTGGGTAATAGCATTTTCTTTACCAGTAGTTTCATTTAGTAATAATCACCCCAAAATTAAATAGCATTATCATCCCTTGCCTCATGCTGTCCTTTTGGAATCCTGGTACTGAAATAGAAATTATGAAAGTTTCCATTCACAGAACGTAGCATCAATGGATGAGAAGATAGTGCTTTTCTACTGTAATTTTTACCAATAAACACTCCCTTGGAGTGTTTTTGGAATTCCTGTGCTGAGAGTCATTATGCTTAGGCAAAAAATTAAGATACCATGTGCCAACAGTAGAAGTGAAATGAAACATTCACAGTAATTGACAGGCCCTTTTTACATCAAAGATTGAGTGAGAAAGACTTAAAAATAACTAAGTGCTTCCCAACATCCCGAATGGGAGCTCACACTAACATCTCCCACCTGCTGTGCTATGATCATTCCTTTTTAAATTGTTTTTTTCTTTTTTTCAGAGAAAGAGAGAGAGAGAGAGAATACACAGAAGGGACAGAGTGACAAGGAGAGAGAAAGAATCAGACTGAGAGGGGCAGAGAGAGAATTAGAGTGAAAGGGAGAGAGAGAGAATTGCATGCAGGCTCTGCGTCATCAGTGAGGTGCAGAGGCCAGTGCTGGGCTAGAACTCACGAGAACAGTGAGATTATGACCTGAGCTACAGCCAGATGCTTAACCCACTGAGTCACCCAGGTACCTCAGTACTATGATCATTCTAATTTGACTTTACCACAGGCAGATCCTTAGTTTGTTGCTTTGTCCTCTTATCGTTTCTTAAGGATAGAAAAATAACATGAATGGGATAACATTCACTCTCAGGGTAAAAGGGAAGTAAGGAATTAATAATGGACAGTGATGAGAGTAGGAGATGACAAAATAGTGGACATATTTGAAGAGACAACCAGGTAAAATGTGGGAACAAAGGTATGTCAGTACCTCATTGTTAATGAATGAAAATCATCAGCATTTCCACCTACCCACTTACATACCTACCTATCCATCCACCCATCTATCTTGTATTTATCCTTTTATTATTTATCGAGTAGAAGTTGTTTCTATTTTGTGTTGCTTTGCTTTTTTCTACTTTTTGCTTGGAAAATTATTCTCTAGTACATTGATTAATGATACTGGATTTGGAGCAATATTCCAGAGTTTATGTGGTTTTCCATGGAGTCTTGAGCTAATTATTGAGAAACTATAATAAAACTCAAGTAACTTGCTAAGTTTCATGTATAGGAAAAAAAGCTTTAATAACTAAAGGCAAATGAATTGACCAGAAAAAGACTTGAATTTCGGAGTTGCCTAATTTTATCGTGTTGTCTTTATTTGGGATGAAATATTTGCAAACATAACCATACTGAATTTTATCAGAGTGTCTTGCACAAAATATGTCTCATGTGCCACCCCGCAAAAATATTCTTTACGTTATATGTTAGGGAGAAAATAACTCACTAACATTGCTTTGCTCCTTCTCATACTCTTTCCTCCAGTCTATCCATAATCTAACAATCCCTAAAAGTGGGTTTTCTTATTTCTATCTTTTGCTCTAATTTTACCTAAATATTAAAAAAAAAAGGTGTCTTAATGCTATATGAATTTGTATATTTACCAGTCTATAGCTTACCCTGACAAACACAACTGTAATTTCCTGGCCCCTGAAAAGCTTGAAAGAAACTCATCTCTTATTTCGGCACAGTAAGAAATTAGAAGGGGACATTTCAAAGGCACAAAGCTGCATCCTCTTGTGGAATACAGAATGGACACACAAAGTTTGGAGTGGTCCTTAAACTCAGTAAATTACTTTAATCCAGTAAGCGTGTCCTTTCTTCGCTGCTACTTAGCACACTTGTGATTATAAAGTGGTGGTATGTTATTTGTTAGTTGCCTGTGTTTCCGATAAGAGCGGCAACTGGCTCTGAATTATCTGGCACCTCTCCCTCGTCCCTAGAAGAGTACCTCGTATTTGGTAGATCTCTTTAAGAGAATTTGGATTAATGATTGTGTCTGGAACATATGGCTCACGTGTCACCTTTCAGAATAAATTGTTTACAGTGTTGGATTTTTAATTGTGAATGAAAACGATGTTAATTAAAATACTTTAACATTTTGTATTTAAAACTGTATTTTATTGGGGCGCCTGGGTGGCGCAGTCGGTTAAGCGTCCGACTTCAGCCAGGTCACGATCTCGCGGTCCGTGAGTTCGAGCCCCGCGTCAGGCTCTGGGCTGATGGCTCGGAGCCTGGAGCCTGCTTCCGATTCTGTGTCTCCCTCTCTCTCTGCCCCTCCCCCGTTCATGCTCTGTCTCTCTCTGTCCCAAAAATAAATTAAAAACGTTGAAAAAAAAATTAAAAAAAAAAAAAAAAACAACAACAAAAAAAAACTGTATTTTATTAAGACAGAATAAAATTATGAAAACACAACTTAATACTTTTTATATTTTAATAAGAACTGGAGACACTAAACATTTTATGGTATCTTATAACCCTGGTTATCCTATGCTATATCCTATATGGTGCCCTATGACTCTGCATAAGGCACGCCTACTTTGGTGCTGCTCTGCTTTTATTCCCTATTTCTTACCATTGGGCTAATTCTAATTCGTTTAATTTATAATTTAGCCACGTGGAAAAAATTGAAATTTAAATGAATTTCATAAGAAAAGAAAATACATGTTACTTTTAATATTATTACTCTTAGATTTCAGCTACCATTTTTAAAACAAGAACTTGTTTCCACATGAAGTCTGATGAATTCAATAGATAGTTAAAAATGTATATCTGTCTATATGATAAGCTTTAGATTATAGTCTAATGATATTGTATAAATTTCATGGTAAATATTTTATTTTATTTATTTATTTTTTTAACGTTTATTTACTTTTGAGACAGAGAGAGACAGAGGATGAATGGGGCAAGGGCAGAGAGAGAGAGGGAGACACAGAATCTGAAACAGGCTCCAGGCTCGAGCTGCCAGCACAGAGCCCAACGTGGGGCTCGAACTCACGAGCCATGAGATCATGACCTGAGCCGAAGTCGGACGCTTAACCGACTGAGCCACCCAGGCGCCCCTAAATATTTTAATTCTAAAAAAATACATAAATTTTATACTTAATGACATTTGATTCACAAAATTTTTAGTGGGTTTATTTTATCTTCCATTTTTTACCTTTGACATATCAAATAATGATGGCTACTTTTTCAAATTAAATGCTTTTATTGAACCATTAAAAAGAGTTTTATTGTGCCTTACAATGCATAAATTCAGTGGCATGTAAGCTATGGTTAATTTTCTGTGTTAACTTGGCTAGGCCACAATTCCCAAATATTTGGTCAAACATTATTTTAGATATTTTTGTGCGAGTCTTTTTTGAATGAGATCAGTATTTAAATCAGTGGACTTTTAATAAAATAGATTGCCCTCCATTATGTAGGTGGGCCTCACCCAACCAGCTGAAGACTTTAATAGAAAAACGCTGACCTCTGTCCCTGAGCAAGGAGGAATTCTGACAGCAAACTACCTTTGAACCTGAAATGCAACTCTTCCCTGAGTCTCCAGCCTGTGGTTCTACCCTATTAGATTTTAGACTTGCCAAGCCTCCATAGTCACATGAGCCAGTTCTTCAAAATCTCTCCGCCTCTGTCTCTCTCTGTCTAGATCACACACACACACACACACACACACACACACATGCATGCAAACACATCTTGTTGGTTCTGTTTTGTGTTTCTGTAAACAACTTTAATACAACAAACTTTACTTATATTAGTGTTGAAGCAGATATATCTTGCAGTTCAATACTACGTCAAACACTAGAGTCTATTCTAATATTTTTCTTGCCCCTTCAGTCCTATTCCTGTTTTGTATTTGATATGAACAAAAATAAACCACAATCTTATTGAATTTGTTTTCAACTCAGTAGTTCAACTAGTTTTGTGAGGACACTAAATATATACATTTAAGAATCAATTATATGTGGACAATGTACTGATCAGCATTTTGGAATGATATTGTATGTTACCATTATTTTGTCACAAGGACGTGTGTTCACATTTTCTTTAAAGCAGTAAGCTGTTGACAAAAGACAGGATACCATTAATGTCTATTACTCAACTGTATCCTTACTGCCTCTCTCCTATTCCTGGTAGTTCCCAAAGCATCCTCACTAAATGCTGTTGATTCTCTGTGTGGTGGCTGCCACTGTTCTTGTTTCTAGTATGCCAACTGTAACATCATCATGTGTTGTTTTGAGTGTCTTATTTATGAGCCTTGCAATAACAAGTGCCCGATAAACATTTCATAAAGTATTTGAGTCTAGCTATAGTTTAACAGTATGCTTTTTGAAAGTCATGTGACCAGTCCATAAAAGACAAGCATATTGATCCAATTTAAAATGGAAACAATCACAAATGGAATTGAAAAACAAACCAGCAAAAACTAGCAAAGAAATTGGGCAAAGAGGAGTTGGGAAAAGTTATGAAGAGGGTGGGATCGTGTAAAATTTGAATCAAACATGTAGGTAAGTTGGCCTATAAATTAACATAATTGTTAAAAATAGTATAAATTATGTTTTCTAACATGTCCCACCCATAATTCTTTAGTACTTAACTCCTTAGACAACATTTTCTTACTTTATTTAGTAATATAGCCATTGATCTCACCTACTTTCTAAGTTGGGTGTACATTTGTTTGAAATGGTGCTGTGGTTTTTTTTTGCAAGTTTTATTTAAATTTCAGTTAGTATGGGGCACGTGGGTGGCTCAGTTGGTTGAGTGTCTGACTTCGGCTTAGGTCATGATCTCACAGCTTGTGAGTTCGAGCCCCGCGTCAGGCTGTGTGCTGACAGCTCACAGCCTGGAGTCTGTTTCAGATTCTGTGTCTCCCTCTCTCTGCCCCTCACCCACTCGCATTCTGTCTCTGACTCTCTCAAAAATAAATAACCATTAAAAAGATAAATAAATTTCAGTTAGCATACAGTGTAATATTAGTTTCAGGTCTATAATGATTCCACAATTCCATACAACACCCAGTGCTCATCACCACAAATGCACTCCTTAATCCCCATCACCTATTTGACCCCATCAGTTCTTTATAGTTGAATCTGTTTCCTGGTTTGCCTTTCTCTTTTCCCCCTATGTTCATTTGTTTGTTTCTTATATATCACATACGAATGAAATCATGTGGTATTTGTCTTTCTCTTACTGACTTTTTTGCTTAGCATAATACTCTCTGTCTTGGTGCTGTGGTTTTTATAATGAGGTCTTCTTGAGGGTACTATAGAAGGCAGTTTGGGTCCTTCAACAGTTCTGAAGTAGACTGTAGTTATGATTCATTTTTATTTGATACAAATACCAATTTTTGATTGAGATAATCTAGTGCTCCATCATTAACGATGCAAAGACTGAGAGTTAGAGGCTGCAGTGGATGGCTTTTAAATTGTAAAATATCTATCATGGTACAGACATTGAATTCTCATAATAGGTGATAACAGGATGGCAGGATATATTGACATATTTTTATCCATAGAAAGATATATGTTTTCTTGATACAAACATTGATTCCCAATTTAGCCTTAGTCACTATGAATATCTGAGTCAATGAATCTTGCTATTGACTTGAATAGTAATCAATTCCTCCTTCATGTTGTTGAAATCATAAATCATAGCTATATGGCATTTTGGTGTTACTATTTTCTAATTTCCCATGACATTCTCAAATCAATACTTCACTATTTACTAAATGAAGAAAACAATTTATTCTGATAACTCATTTGTAGTACACAACATTTTAAAATTATGAAGCTGATATTTTAACTTTTGTAATTCCTAAAAGACATTGCAAGATGAAATGTGATCAAGAGAACTTATGTTCTTGACACCTTTGAATCTTAAGTAACTTGATTTATAATTGATGACTGATGCACATTTTTATTTCTAAGTGTGAAGGCTACATAAACAAATAGGTAGTTACATTATTTTATTCAAAGACATGCCACTTAAAGCATTATTATAAATGCAAAATACTTGAAACTGAATTAAGCATTTTAACCTGAGCCATAAAATTAGTTGCTGGAATGCAGACTTAGAAGATAATTGCCAGATTTCAGCATCAGTATGTACCATTTTCTAAAACTTTAGAAGTGTTATGACAGTCGTTAAAATATAAAAAGCTGCACCTAGATGAAATTGACTCATCAAAAGAAATATACAGCAAAGAGACTACAGAATGGGCCTGGAAAATTAACAAGGCCTGGTGCTCTCTGCCTAAATCATTGTTACACGCTAATTAGTGCTGTGCTCTGATTTGAGGCTTTAAATTTGTTCCTTTGAAGATTTTCTTAAAATCGTATTCAAAGGAAAGGCTCTTCTTTAATAAAACTGTATAATTCTCCATTCACTTGGGAAACATAGCTGCTGAAAACTAGGAGCTGACTTCCAATAGAGGTGCTAATTATTAACACTCCAATATCAGCCAAACACTGCATTCTATTAGACCAAAATAAAATAATAGTGCACAAATATTTCTCTCCTATTCGAACAAGTACTTGAAAAATTCAATAATTTCCATTAAACACATAAATGTGAATATTAAAAATAAAGATTTTCCCCCTGTGATTTATTGTGTACTGTCTGAAAAGCAAAGCTAAAAGAAGGCATCATTATATGGCATAAAAAGGAATTCTTTGCTGTTAATTATAATGTAAATTCATTATTATACCAGGGGAAAAGAATGACTTCATATTGGAAACCATTGGGCATGGCTGGTCACTCAAAATAAAGATGCATTAATCTCTAATAATTCATAGAGTACAATATGGACAAGGATAATATAAAACGATGAGATACCTTAAAAGGATTTAAAAGAAAATTCTAGTAATGGTCTGTTATAAATGGAAGCTTGATAGAAGAAAAGAGGGTATTTTACATTGTCTTCTAGAAGATAAAGAAGCTAATAGGAAAATTTACACAGACATTAGCTGTGTAATTGACATTGCCCACAATCTGCAAAATACCTTATTTACTACTGTCTTTTTCTCCATCAGTTTCACAATGACGCTGAATGTAATCTAGAGTCCTATTCCTAAGTGAAGAAAGTTATCATTGTCGTGTTACAAAAGGAAGGACCTTGGACTGGGAGTTAAAATAATGAACTTGTTTAAACATTAACTCTGTGTGTCCTTGGGAAATTAACTTATTCTTCCAGGCCCTCTGTTTCCTCATCTATCCAATCAGAGAGTCAGACTAGCTGATTTCCATAGGCTCACAATTTATACAATTGAAATCAAGGCAGCTTTAATCCTGAAATGTGGCAGCTACAGGGAGAGTAGGTAATTTTTTTTTTATCATGTCAATTTAAATACACAATACTTCCAAGAATTTCCTTTCTTTTATAGTTCCACATAAGAAACCCAAGCAATATTTGTGTGAGACTGGGAAGAAAGTGAGACAAAAGCCATTGCACTTTGAAAGTTGTCATCATCTTAGGCAGCAAGGGACAAGTACAGAGTTGCCGTGTTTTCTCATTCTGCTCCATGACCAGCTCTCCTCATCAGTTTCTGGCCCTGCTCATCTACTAGATGCTTAGGAGGCAACACACAGACAGGAGCAGTAGAGAGCCAAAAACTTGTGGTTTGGGAGTAGATTCCAGTTGTCTAGATTAGACAACTTGTGGTTCCACTCTAGTAGCTTTCTGCAAACTCTGACATTTTCATTTATATCAGGGCCATTTAGTGACTGTTTTTCAGATCTCTTCCTGTCCTTTAATTCTTCAGTTTTCCAACAATTGTGTAAGATCTAATTTATATAATAATTTCCTTATTTTCTAATACCCATTGTGACCCTACTTTCTTGATGGAACTCCAGCTGACGTAGTTTGTGAATGTATGTGTAAGGGTGGGCATACTTTACAGTTTCATAGATAATATATATGTAATAATTGAATACAAAGTAAATGTATACATACTTTTAATTTTATGGATCCCAGGAACTTATTAGAAAATTATAGAATGCCTAAGTGTATTTAAGTTTGAAAGTAGAATTAAATCCATGTACTCTAGGTTTTATATCATTTCACTTTCCTGGACTTTGCCCTGCCTTTTAAATTCTGTTTAAATTTTGCTACTCAATAACTTTTTTTTTAATTTTATTTTAGAGACAGAGTGAGAGAGCATGGATTGGGGAGAGGAGCAGAGGGAGATAGAGAGAATCTCCAAAGGCTCCATGCTTGGTGCAGAGCCCGATGCAGGGCTCAGTCCCATGACACTGGGATCACAACCTGAGCAGAAATCAAGAGTCAGATGCTCAACCAACTGAGTCACCAAAACACCCCTAGATAGTCAATGTCTTAAAGGAAATTTTGAAATAAACTTGAATTGATATTCAAATAAGCTAAATGAAGATTAAAAAAACTTTGAATACAAACAAATTTATGGGCAGTTTATTAATACTGAAACTACTATAATTAGATAGTATCTAATGAGTTCTGTCAGAACTCATGTGACATAATTCATTGAGGAGTTCAAGTTTCTCTTGGTTTGTAAAACCCAAGTGAGCATTTTTTATTATATAGAACTTCATTTTCCAAAAGCATTGTTTCATGTTTCTCAAAGAGTCTGTGGGTAGGAGCAATTATTCCAATTTTCCCAAATCATACTTACTTATTCTTTTCATGATGTGATGGAATACATTAGGCCATTTCCTGGGAATCTTGCTATCAAAATGTGGGACTTGTGAAGGCTATAGATGCAACAGAATGATGTATGTATACCTGTCAATTTGTGTATATGTCTTAGTCAAGTATTTTTATTTACACTTTTAAATTTAAAGCAAATGTCTTCTTATAAACTGTGGATTTCAGAGAAACTCAAGCCCATGAATGAGGATTTCTCAGAGATAGTGTGCATAATGACAAGTCCTGAAATATCTGAAAATTCAGTTCACACTTCAGCTTCTAGATAAACTGAGGGAGTTAAAAAAGTATCAGCAGTTGGTCCTAGAAGTGGCCATGGGGATAGAAGAAATATGAAGATTGCCTATCGTACTCCACCATAAGCAGAAGAAAGATACTCAAAAAAAAACTTCTGGGAGATTAAGAAATTTCAGGTTTATTCTACCTCCTATAATCCTTCTTTATTTTACTTTTTGTGATTTAAATAATGTATTAGTCTAAGTATTGAAAGAAGTATTGAAAGAAGAGATAAACTAGAACTCCCCTTTCCCCAAATAATATTCTAGACTCATGCTTTACATATATTGTGGCCAACAATCTTGTTCTTTACTGATGGGAACTAAAGTAAGAAAAAAAAACTGGAGGAGGACAGGGAAAATGTAATGTAAATATTTTTTTCCCAAGTATTTTGGGCAAAATGCCAATTTTTCATGACTTATAGCCAAGACAGGACAAATTATAAAATATTTTCATGAAGCTAATTTCAAAATAATAATTAGTTCTGTAGCCAACAGAAAAAAAAATCTACATATGAATTATCTAACTCAGATGGGTTGTCCCACAAACAGCTAGCAAAGTCACAGAAGGGAGAATTCGAGATGAACGTGGTAGGAAGGGACAAAAGATGGTGTTGTTATCTTTTCTTTCTATCAAAGTGTGGGAGAATAGTTGCTGTCTTCATTAGAATTAGATTTGACCGCAAAAGTTCAAAACACAAATAGCAGCAAAATGAGTAAGACATCAATTTCTTTCTTGTGTAGAGTACAGGCGAGTTTTCGCACTTTGGGGTTATTTTCACAATTTATTTTGTGGTTTCACAAAATTGCCAGTATGGTAGGCCGAATTCTAACATGACCCCCAAGAATTTTACCCCCTACTCTACACACCGTATATAATCCTCTTGAGTAGACAAAAATCGTGACATTATTCTAACCCACAGAATATGGAAAATATAAAGGGATTTTACAGGTGCCATTTAGGTTCCTAATCAGTAGATCTTGAGTTAGGGGTAAAAGGAAACGTATCTTTGGTGGGCCTGACTTATTCAGTTGGACCTTTTAAAAGAGAAGTCAGGCTTTCCCTAAATTAGAGACTTAAAGCAGCAGAGACATTGTCTTTTTAGCCTCAAAGGAGCAAACGCCCATTTTGTAACGAAGGTGGGCAGACACCAGTGGCTGAGTACATCAGTCCTGCAACTACTAGGAACTGAATTTTGCCAACACAACACGGGCTTTGAAGCTCTCTGGCATCAGAACAGACCACAGTCCTGGCTGGCATCTTTATTTACAACCCTGTGTGACCCTGAACAGAGAACCAGCCTAAACCATGCTCAAACTCCTGTCCCCCAAAATCTCACAGTTGCATCTCAAAGTAGATGACTTTACTTCATGATTCAAGACTCCTTGAACACTTGCTCTAATATCTCTTAAAAAGTAACATGAAGGAAGGATTTTTTTAAAAAAAGGAGAAGGATAACGAGAAGAAAAAGCAGTGGCTCACTTCAAGAACACTTCCTAAATTTCATGGAAAACAATTCTGCTTATTTCTCACTCACTACAATGTGGTCATGTGACCACCTTTCGCTTCAGGGCTCCTTGTTCTGGTTAGTTACTGAGGGTTCACTGTCCAAGAAAGAATCTAAGGATGTATATTAGGGAAAAACTGAGAGTCTCTACCACAAATTTGGAATCATTAAAGGTGCTAATGGAGAGTAGGCCGTGGGATGGCTGTGCACAGCCCGAATGTTACCAGAACAGAGACCGGCTTGCACTAGAAGAGATCCATATTCAATCTGGTCATAAAATAATAAGGTACAGAGTAATCAGTTATCTTAGAAACCATCAAATGCTAAACTCTACCTCTGATAATGATAATACTCATAGGTGTTTTTAACTTAAAAATACATAAATCTAGGCAGCAAAATATTTCTTATGCTTACTCCTCTCTGTACAATAGCCATATATTTTATTCTAAATATACTCTTATTCTTATAATTTGGGGAATATGACATTGTAACAGAGTGAAACTCAGAAAAGGTTTGTGGATTAATCCACATTAATCCACATCAAACTCGATGCTTTTAAATACATTGAACACTTCATCTAATTGCTTATTTTAAAGATTGTCAAGTGATAGGGGCGCCTGGGTGGCTCAGTCGGTTGAGCATCTGACTTCGGCTCAGGTCACCATCTCGCGGTTTGTGGGTTGGAGCCCCGCGTCGGGCTCTGGGCTGATGGCTCAGAGCCTGGAGCCTGCTTCCAATTCTGTGTCTCCCTCTCTCTCTGCCCCTCCCCTGTTCATGCTCTGTCTCTCTCTGTCTCAAAAATAAATAAAACGTTAAAAAAAAAAAAAAAAAAAAAAAAGCAAATCCATTAGGCCAGAAGAGATCATGGGGCTTTGCACAGACATATAATAATGACTAATAGTTACTAAATTTTCATAGATGCCTACCATATGCCTTGAACTCTGCTAAATTCTTTGATATAAGTCATCTCATTTTTAAGCCAAAGAGTGAGCTTTTCCCATGCTTACAGATGATCAGAAGGAAGTTCAAATAGAAAGCATCTATCTGACTTTATATAGATGCTCTTTTCATTTCACAACTGTGCATCTCATTATAGGCACTAAATAAGAAATTGGTGAGAGGAAAATGAATAAATGAATGAAGGAATGGGTGTAGAAATTAACTGGGATGTATATTATTCAATTTTTACATATTTCTGGTAGTTTAAAAATTATACATCTAATATTTCTGTTAAATGATTGGTATCAAATCATGTAAGTCAACTTTATATGTTATACCATTTATTTAAATAGTTTTAAATAAACCAAATATAATATTTTTATAAAATAAGTTTATCCCAGTGATTTTAAAAACCGAGTATCAACCTTCTCAATTAAGTTAAATATAGTAGTTTAAATATTGCTTGTATATGCTGAGAAAGAAGAAGAATGTAAATAGGTAAATAAAATGTTTTTTTTTTTTTGGATTTATGCCTACTTTTCACGAATCACTAATAAACAATTCCTCTGTTTTGTATTAGTTATATTTCCTGCTTCAGATTCTGTGTGTGTGTGTCTCTCTCTCTGCCCCTCCCCCACTCACACTCTGTCTATATCTCCTTCAAAAACAAATAATCATTAAAAAAATTTAAAGATTGTCAAGTGACAATCAAATTAAATACCTTTGTATTAGTTTCCTAGGGCTTCAACATCAAATTACCAAAACATGCTGGTTTAAAACAAAAGGCTCATCCTCTCACAGTTCTGGAGGCTAGAGTTCTAAGTCAAAATGTCAGCAAGGTTGGTTCCATCTGCAGGTTCTAAAGAAA
Source organism: Panthera pardus (assembly GCF_024362965.1). Taxonomy (NCBI): domain Eukaryota; kingdom Metazoa; phylum Chordata; class Mammalia; order Carnivora; family Felidae; genus Panthera; species Panthera pardus. The sequence continues at coordinate 91,987,120 of NW_026526688.1, read as the reverse complement.
TCTGTTCCATGCCCCTTTTCTAGCTTTTGGTGACTGCGATAAGTTCTTGGCCCTCCCTAGCTTGTGGTAACATAACCCCAATCTCTGCCTCCTTTACATGGCTATTATCCCACTATGTATGTCTGTGTCCAAATTTCCCTCTTCTTATGAGGACATCAGTCATTGGTTTAGGCCCATCCTAATCTAGTATGAGCTCATTTTAACTTGATTCTATTTGCAAAGATCTTCTTTCCAAGTAAGGTCACATTCACAGGTTCCAGGCGAACATGAATTTCAGTGGGGGCACCATTCAATCCCATCTTGCAGAAGTCATTAAGTCAAATATATGCAAGTGACAATTACTAATACATCAGTGGGGGGGGGGGGAGTGGCTGGAGGGGGAGAAGAACAGACAGGTGCAAGACACTAAAGAGTGGTGGAGGCTAACAAGGTTTAAACTAATGTCTGAAGTGCTGCAGGACTCTACAAACACCGCTGTGTGCCACATTTGGCCCTATGGTTGCCTGAAATTAACATTCTTATTCCAATATAACCATAATTTCCAGACCCTTGGGAATTGATGAGAAAAAATATAGACACTTTAAGGATCTATATTAGTGGATCACGAGCCCCTGGGTGGCTCAGTCGGTGAAGTGTCCAACTTCAGCTCAGGTCATGATCTCTCACATTTAAATTCTTAGATAAGAAAGAGTGTTGGAAAGATACGGTTGTTGAAAACCAACGTTGGGGGCAAAACAAAGATGCTCAGAATGTGTTGTTCCAACCTGATCTTATTTTATTCAATTTCTTTTCCCAGCAAGACTCCCATATAGTCTACAAGTTTCTTCCCAAACACCAATAGGTGGGCTACAGTTGCAGATTTCTGGAGTAAAGAAACAAGCAATAATTGTCTCTGTGCAATGACAGGGAGAAATTAAAGCAAACTTTCTTTGAACCATCCTGTGACGACTGCCTCTGTATTCCTGCTGACAAAGGCTGCATCGAGTTCCCACAGCCCACTCTGCCACACACGGGCCAGATCAGAACAGTCTTCTGTATCCCCAGGGATGTCTCAGAGTTGTGTGTGTGTGTGTCTGTGTATGTGTGGTTACTAGTTATTCATATATAAAGTGCTTTCTGATTTCTGTAGTTTTGCTAGGGTAAATAGCAGAAAAGGATTGAAGAGCTAACTGCTTGAATACTATAACTGGTTGATTTTTTTTTTTAGTAATTTTTTAGTAATTCTAAGTATATTTTCCATTTACTTATTTTGAACTTCGCTGTATCTTCATCTTTTACATATGTATTTTCTATATACCACACATAACCATGGACCATAATATACCATATACCGTATATACATATACATATTCCATTAAATTCAATAAAAATTTTTCTGATATGTAACTTTCTATATTTTGATGAGTAAATCTAATCTCTTCACTTATTTTATAGATTGCATCACCTCTTGGAAATATTTCTATAACATGTTTTTTTTTTAATTTTCCAAGTTTTCTATTTGCTCCATAGTTATTATTATTACTTATAAAATGTTTACGATTAAGGGATTTTGTTCAATAAGTAAGAAAATGAACATACAATGAAAGAAGAAAGAGACGTTAACAGCTGTCAGTCACTCAGCCATTTAACCCTCAGTTAATTCATGTAAAATAAAAAGTTGGAGCCAAGACATATCAAAATTCAAGACTGTTTCCAAAATGTCCTCATTCTTTAAGCAAAGGCAAAAAAAGTAGAAACAAACTGGTATAGATGTTCGGAGTAAGGACATCTGTGTAACAGGCACCGGGAATTTGAACTTGAATTTAGTTACAATTCTGATACTTAGTAACCATGGGACTTTTAAAAATTGTTTAATCTTTCTTATCCTTTACATCCTCAAAGGTAAAATACTTATACTACTACTCTTGCAAAGGAGGTTTTTAAAACTGTAAGTGACATTTTAATGCAAAGAAACAAGATTGTAAATATTTGGGACGTGATGAGAGTAGATTCCAGATGTTTATATTAGACACTGTATGGGATTATGCGTGATAAGACTGTATGTTGCAGGGAATTCCAGTTATTAGAAAATATTCCTGCTTTTGATAGTCTTACTCAAAATTTCCAGCAGTTAAGTTATTGAAGAAAGAGAAAGTCAGAATCCTTACCACTGTTCATATTAAGATTTGGCCAACATAATTATTATACGCGTTGGGTTGTTGCTAAAATTTGTAACCATATAATATAATTTAGGAATTTTTTTTTTAGTTTTGATACAGTTTTTAAAATTGATTTGTGTACAATTACATCACTTTTGAATCTCTAATAAGTTTTATTACTAGAGCACCTTTTAATCACCACTCAACCTCTCATGCTCACGTTATAAATTCACAATTATTATATAATGACATTAACAATTGTAACATACATCACATGTTATCTTTTACAACTTTTGAAATGAGATGGGATATTAATCCACTAAAGATCTTTTATTTTAAAAATCAGTATCCTTTCAAGTAAACATAGTGTTATTAGGTCATAAAACTGGTACCATATGGTTGCAATCAATGTGTGGCTTTTCAGTTTCACATAATATGTTTTATATCTTTCCTTTTTAATTGTGATAAGCACAAGTTACCATTTTTGGATTTGAAATTTGAAGTCTTGGTTGTGACCATTGTTTCCACAATCTCCAAGAAAGCTACATTACAGCTCTATTTCACATAAATTGGCTCTCTTAGCTGTGAGGATATATGATACATAGCCTTTTCTTTCTTTCTTTCTTTTTTTCCTTTTCTCTAGTTGTAATACGGCAAGCAAGCTATTAGAAAGCTATCAGTTTAGATCATTCTGAGTTAGTGTATCAGCTCAATGAATAGGGGGGTCTGCTACTTTTCTGGTGTTCTTAAGTTTCTCTGAAGTTTTTTTTTTTTTTTTTTTTTTTTTTCTGATCTAAACAAACTACATTCTCCTTGTTAAAACTGAAGGACAAAGGGTCGCAAAGATTGAACTCAATTGGAAAAAATTAAACTGACTTTAGTTTCAGCTAATATAATGTGGCATGGAGCTGGCATTTAATTCCCATTTGTTTACAAATACCAGACAATATGGAGCTTCTGAAACCTCAGGAGGAATTCCTCTTAGAGAAGGGAAATATATTAAAAGAAAAGTAAAAGTCTCTTTTATCGTTTCCATTTCTATACTCAAACTGTGACATTTAACTCATTTTATCTCATTCAACTTCTCTGTGTTAGAAAGGAAATTCAAAGGCAAATATATATTTGATAAAATAAGTAACCTATAAAATCAGGGAATGGTCTAAATGGATAATATAGTATTGATCTATAATTATTAGATGAATTTGGAAATTACATTATTCGTATTTATTTTAGTAAGAGGCTATCATTTCTTGAAATAAATGAAAGCTTTTTGGGACTATAAGAGAGGTGGGATGAAACTCCAAAACTGGCACCAGGTAACTCTCTCAGTTGACAAGTAGGGACGACTTGGTGAGCCACAGCAAGCAAGGAGGAATGAAACTACAGCCATCAATGACAGTTCTATTGCAGCATCTGGTCCATAGCCCTATAAACTCTTTGAAATGAATGTTTTATATATGGAAGTTAAAGAGTTTTATACACTTTTCCAGGTAGAACATTTAACTTCTGGGTTGGAAAATGCCTGGAAGTCCTGTGATAATAAAGGAACAATTGCAAAGGCACTGAAATGTTCCTGAGATGACTTCATAAAGCCTCCTATCTCCCCATCTTCTAATTCCAATTTTTCTACGAAAACGTCTGAAAATTTTTTTTCATACCTAGGTCTTTTATACCACATGGGATACAATCTTAACTTGTGAAGTTAAAAGAAACAAGAACATATATTTGGTTTGTCATGTAATATAATGTTATTTTTTAAAAACAAGGCAGATTTATTTTTAGGCATTTAATTTTGGGGAGTGGTTTTTCTTTAAATTTTTATAAAATTTCTCCCCTTTGTGATTTCATTCAAATATTACTGTAGACTACAATGATTCCCCTCCCCCCCCCTTTTTTTTCTTTTGCTGTGACATTCAAAGGGGCTGTAGTAATGTTGGAACCTCCTGAGGGATTTCAGGAAAACAGAATACATTAAAATTAAACTAATTCTTGACTTTTTAAAAATGAAATCTTAACAAAATACATTGTGAAGAATACATCTTTATTACCAAAACTTCCTATAGTATGATTCTAGATACAGAAAATATACCCCCATCGCTGAATCCCATTCATTCTACAGTGTAAACAAGTGGAAAAACACATTTGATTCTGAGCTCATGATCATGTAGTAATTTTTAACAACCCTCTTTTTATTTCACATTTTACATAATTATCTCATATGTGTGCTATTTTTTAAATTTAAAGAGCATTTCAAATTAAATTTACTTCTAACTTTAACAGTGTATTGCAATCATTATTATTCTCACATGACAGATGAGAAAACTGAGTTTCCAACAGGGTACCTAATTTAATCCAGACTACTTTTCCAGTAGGTGGTAACAGGTGCTCCAAAATAAAACTCCATTTCTTTTCCTGGGATAATCTTCATTCCAATAAAGGTGCTTCAGTATTCTCTCATTTTACTGTTACGATTGTCTTTGTGCATTAATCCTGCACCTTATTGAAATGGCAATGTATAAGAAACTATTCAAAGAAGTAAATCGTATGCTACAAAATTATAATTGCTTATTATGTAAGCATACACAGAATTAATGTTGTTTTTTCTTTTAAATTTCTCACTCCCTAATTCTTAAAAGTAATGATTTGATTTGATACTAAATAGATAGATAACTGCAGAACATAAGACCAGAGGAAGAAAACTACTAAATATTTGTTTTACGACTGAGACAAACTGCTTTATCACTTGAAGTTGCAAATATAACCCTATCACTTCTATTTTCCAAATAATTGCTAGAGTCCTAGGTGTTTTTATTAGCAAGGAGCATAACAGGTCCCTCCCACCCCATCTTAAATGATTGGAGATCCAAGAGCATGAATGTCAAGTCAAAGGTATTGGCCCATCTTCCTGACAACAAATAGGAGGCGGGTAAATGAATATCAATAGTGGTCGGTCCGCCAGAACATATCATTTGGCTGCTGTTTCACTGCATCGCTGTGGAAAACCCTTTCCCAAGAATCCTGACACAACCTTCATAGCTCTGTTTCATTTCATAATTTGCAACTTTGCACCATGTTCCAAAGTTAGAGCAATTTTAGTTCACCTTCACATACTTAACCTTATCCTCAAAGCAGGGCATTTTGCCAGGTAATTAAGCCTGGAGATTCCAGGTTTGTCCCTCTATTGTGCCTGAGATCGGATAGCCACAAAACCTTAAGCCCTTGGTGTTAGTGCAGATCATCAGCCCAGATGGCAGCTTCCTTTAGGGGAAATTTTCCTCGAGGACCTTTGATACATTTTCATGCCAGAAGATGAAACTTACAATAGTCTCTAAGCTTTCAAAGAGGTTCTGATAAAATTAATTGTCAAAGAGAAAGAGATCATGATTTTATTCAATTTGTTTCAGTAGCAGCTCCCTAATGCAAATACATCCTGTCTTTCATATACCAATACATATCAATAGGCGAGAGGAGTAATACAATTTTCATCAAATCAGGAGTGATTCTGTTACACAGGACAATAAATATCTACTGACTTTACATCTGTGAAAATGAGACTTCATGCTGTGTATCCTGCCAAAAAAACAAAAATAAGCTCCAGTTACAAGATGCCTTGCTTGAGCAAACTGCACAGCAGTTTCTATTACTCTGATGTTAGTAATTCAACACCTTCTACCTCCAACCCACTGAATCTAACAATTCTTGAAGGAGAACAAAAAAATCCCAGGCTGTGAGAACTAGCTGAAATCACAAGATATGGTCAATCATATAATATTTTATTACATTTTACCATTTGATTTTAGATATTTTCACATTTGAAATAATTTTTCAGAGGTACTCTGTATACCCACCACCTAAATTCTATCATTATTGTTGTATTATATTTGATTTGTCACTCACTGATCCATGTATCCTTCCCTCTACCCACTCGTTGACCAAACATGTTTTTCCCGGTGCATTTCAAAATAAATTGCAAATACTTTCTCTTTAATGTGTCAGAATGTATATTGTTAAATAGGTTTTGAAATTTGTTTTTCTTATGATATAAAATTGATATAAAACAAATTACACCCATTTTAATGCACATTCGCTGAGTTTTTCCATGCATCTACTTAACACAGCATGTGAACAATATATAGAATATAATCATCACCCAAAAGTTGCTTCTTATCCTTTTCTACTGAATCTTTGCCACACCCCGAGGTAAATGCTATTATGGTTACTTTCCACTATATGTTCAATCATCTTGTTCTAGAAGTCCATGAAAGTAGAATGACCATGCAGTATGTACATTTTTTTATTGGCTTCTTCCGTTTAGCGTAATATTTTTGAAATTCTTCCATATTGTTGAGTGTATGGGTAGGTCACTCTCTTTTTACTCTCAAATAAAAATATATAATTGTATGAATATGATATATAATTGTATAAATGTATAATTGTATAATTGTATGTATTTATTTTTATTTTTTTAACGTTTATTTTTGAGACAGAGAGAGACAAAGCATACATACAATGTATGATATAATTGTATGAATATGATATATAATTATAATTGTATAATATAGTTTGTTAAATTTCCTATTAATGGACATTGAGCCTGTTTCGAGTTATTTGGCATTATGAAAGGACTATGAGCATTCTCATACAAGTTTTTATGACTTTTGCTTTCATTTCTTTTGATCAACTCCCTAGGATTAAAACTGCTGAGTCATAGGGTAGATATATGTATAATTTTGTTACAAAGTTATCAATTTTGCTCCAAAATGGTTTAGTATTTTTGAATCCCATTAGGAATATATGGAAGTTCTCCCTGTTCTATGTATTTGCCAACACTTCATGTTCTCAGTTTATTTTAATTTTAGTCATTTGGGTGGATGTGGAGTAGCTTAATTGTGGTTTTCATTTGCATTTTTTTTTTTCCAATATCAGAAATGAAAGCATGGTTATCATCACAAGTGGTACAAGCATATACAGGAAAAGACACGATAATGAATAATTTTCTGCCAACAACTTCAACAACTTACATGAGATGAGCAACTTTCTTGGAAAATGCTACTTGCCCAAGCTAAAGTGGAACAAAGGACAAAAATCTGAATAATCCTGTGTGTAGTAAATAAGTTGAATCTATTTCCATAAACCTTCCAAACAAGAAAACTTCAGGACCAGGTGGTATCCCTGGTAAATTCTTTCAAACATTTATGGAAGAATATTACCAATCTTACATAAACTTTTTCACAATATAGAGAAGGAGGAAATACTTCTAAACACACAGAAATATATTAAAATGTAGTGATACTAGAAACTTAGATGCCTGTATGAACTTATATGTAAAATTAATTTATAATATTTTAGAAAATTGAATTCAGTAATATTTAAAAAGGATAATGCATCACAGCTAATAGGTTTTGTCACAGGAATACAGGATCGCTTTAACTTCGTAAAATCAATTGATATAGTTTGCCATATTAACAGAAAAAAGAAGAGAAAGTACCAATTAAATTTCAATATATGAGAAAAAAATATTTTATAAAATTTGACACTCCTTCAAAATTAAAACTTGCAACAATTTAGTAGTAGAAGGAAATGTCCTCAACCTTATAAAGGACATTTATGAAAAACCTGGGACTGACATCCAACTTATTATTGAAGATTTGAACGCTTTCTGTCAAGTTGGGAATAAGAAAAAAAATGCCCATTCTCACCAATTCTATGGAGGTCTTAGCCATTGCAGAAAGCCAAGAATAGAAATAAAGGAAGAAATAATGACACAAAGATAAGAGAAGAAGAAGTAGATTTATTTGAAGATGGCATGTTGTTTCCACATAAAATCATCAGGAGTCTACGATGTAATTACTAGGACTAATCATTGAATTCATTAAGATATCAAGATACAAGATTAATATGCCAAAAGCACTTGTATTTCTGTACACTAATGAACAAAAATCTCAAAAATTTCACCATTTGCTAAGTGAAGTTTAATTTGAACACAGCTACGCTTAGCTATGTAGTTTCTAAGAAGAATTTCTACTCACGTTATTACAGTTGAGTAGCTGAGACAGAAGATCACAGAGCCTGCAAAACCTAAAATATTTACTCTTTTATTTTTATTTTTTTTAACGTTTATTTATTTTTGAGACAGAGAGAGACAGAGCATGAACGGGGGAGGGGCAGAGAGAGAGAGGGAGACACAGAATCGGAAGCAGGCTCCAGGCTCTGAGCCATCAGCCCAGAGACCGATGCGGGGCTCGAACTCACGGACTGCGAGATCATGACCTGAGCTGAAGTCGGCCGCTCAACCGACTGAGCCACCCAGGCGCCCCTAAAATATTTACTCTTTATAGAAAGCCAAAAATATTTACACTTTGGAGATATGCTAAACACAATCTAGAATATACTATAAACTTCTTAAGATATTTTTTTGCTACCTCGAAGGGTCTAGACCATGTACAAATTGCTGAAGCTTGTGTACTGATGGCAGATAATGCTCTTTGTCATTAGAAATCAAGCCCTTAAGACTTTAGCTCTAACAGTCCCTTCTCCAGCCATTGAACTGTGAATCAGAAGACTATTTTATCATAATTATTATTTCATTTAACTGTAATAATTTCCAATTTTTATAAAATAAGCTTAGTAATACCCTCAGCTGTCATAACACTATCTGAATGGTAGCATGTTCAAATGTACTTTTAAAGAAGGTATCACTTATTTTCATTATAGTATGGAATTTACCTATAAAGCATGGGAAGCACCGTTTTTTTCATTAGTCCTACATGTCTTTGGTTTTATCATGTCTGCTATTTTCTGGTATTTCCATATTGTATATTTAAAAGCATATTACCTAGGGATATGACTTACTTCTGATGATTAAATCAGGTTATAGTCATATATTTCTTAGAACAAGTTTCTCTTGTGATTTGCATTAGTCTTTGAACATGCAGACATTTTTTAATATGTTTCCTCCTATTGCCTTTGCTGATAGCCTTTGTCATTGACATGAATTGGGGATTTAAAGAGCACAAAGTAAAAGAAAAGAAAAGAAGAAATTTTACCTCAATTGTTCATAATAACAGTGATATTTTTAGGTCAATCAAGAAAAAGAAAAAAATTAAATTAAAAAGTGTTTATATTTCCCATAAAAAGTCTTGAAGATACAATATTCGCTTGAAACTGAACCTTGAATTTGGGCTTCTAAAAAAATATGCTGATTTTGGTATATGACATGAACTCAACATAAATCGTTTTTTCCTTTAGACTTTCATTGAATTTGTCTATCTTCATTTGGGCAAGACATAAGAGAGAAAAGAATGTCTGTTCGCTTAATATTAGTATTATTCATATTTTATCTTACTTTTAACCTCTAATCTTAAGACTCATGTGAAGATTAGCATTTGTAAAGTTACAATGCTGCCTATTTCTCCCAACCAGTTTTCTTTCAGGAAAAATACTAAATTACCTTTTACAGGGTCAGCCTAAAGAAAAAAACTCCAGGATGCAATAAATCCTTTTAATCTTCCCATGTCCACATTTGGCCTTAATCTCCTTGGTCGTTTTTGGACACAAATATCCAGAATAAAATTTTATTTTCCTCGGAGTGGAGGAACACGTTGTGCGGCTTTCATGTTTAACAACTCAACAACCTTTGCTCAAGATTAAATACTTCATTGTGTCTACAGGCAGTTGCATATTTATTACTCCCGCGGCAGTGGTATTTGAAATAAATGGAATTGAATGACTCTGTGAAATAGCTTCTGAAATCCATATATCGTCAGTTGCTCTATCTCAAAGGAAAAGAAAATATTTCTGATCCCTCCTCTGAGAAGAACGGTCCATGTGAGACACACCAAGGCAATGAAAGTGAAGGACATTTTAATACTGTCCATTGTGGCTCAGCTCCTTTTTTGCCGTTTTTCTGAACTCTTGGAATCATAGAAATGGTTTGTCATATTTTTATTCTTTTCCTAAACAGGAAAAAAAAATCTATTTCTCTGGATTTTATGTATTACAATTAACAACTTCTTTCAAGTCCACTAATTAGTCATGTTTGTAATTTGACTATTTACCAAAATAAGCATAACATGTATGCTATTGTATATATGTTTAATAATGTGTGTTTAATAATAATAATAATAATGTGTATATATATTATATATATTTGGGGTTTTTTTTTGACTTATCTATATATTAATTTCAAACCTCACTTCCATCATACTGGGCTCCACACTTTCTGATATAAGTCCCAGGACATAACCACATTTAGGCATTTTCTCTTACTTTTCCCTCTACCTAGAATTTGTCAGCAAATATATATGTGTATGATTTTTCTCACTCTTCCTGAAAATCTCTGCTAAAGGTTCTCTCATTGTAAATGTCACCATTGACTCATAGCCTATTTCCCAAATGCCTTCCTTCATTAAGTTTTTATAATTTTATCACCCATGCATGTCTTCATTTGCTTGTTCATTGTCTTCTTTCACTAAATGTTAGTTCCATGAAAGAAAATGTTATATCATATATATGCATATATTACACACACACACACACACACACACATATATATATATATAATGTACACATATATAAAATAAAATATATATATATATATATATATATATATATATATATATCCAGACTTACAATTATATGTGGAACAAAGCTAGAGGATTTCTTGAATGTCAAATGAATCTTATTTGGTGCCTACTGACTCTAAATTAAACACCTGAGATCATTTAAATATATATTTTACTAAATTCACATTTTAAAAAAGTAAATTATAAGAAAAAACTTAAAATTCTTCAATGTAAAAGCATCGTCTTTCAAAAATAACTTTTTAAGGAATTTTTCAAAAATGAGTCATTGCCACACTTCTATGTTAATAACTCCATAATCTGATAGCCACCTGTGGGCCTCAACAGTGCTTATCAACATAGTGTGTTAATATTCAATATAATACTGAGTTTGCAAAAAAAAAAGAGCAATAAAGGCATGATTTAATAAAAAAGTCAGTGAAGTGTATAAATATATTTAAAAATGTTTTGTTTCTGAAAAGAATAAATTGCAGTTTCCTGTGAATTTTGTTGATATGAAGAGTCTAATTTCTTAACAATGGGGATAATTCAGTTACTGTTTTGTCTTGCTAGCCAGTCAAATTTTTAAGATCAGCAGATGTTTAGGATAATTCTTGGTTGCCTAACTTTCTAATTCATGAAACATTTTTACTTGTGTAGAAATATTTTCTTTTTCTCTCCAAGTTTTCATGCTTCCACATCACCAATGGACTTAGAATTAAGCCTTTTAAAAATAACAAAAGCAACACCAAAAATAGAGACATTTCAGAGCCACTTCTTCTAAGAGGTGATCATGCCTATTAGAGAAAACAATATGTCACTACCACAAAAATGCTTAGTTACTGAGTTAGAAAAGCTGAGTGAGACCTGAATCCAGACGTGTCTCTTCTAATTCCATTTCTCTCTTCCTTTTCATTTTCACCCAAATAATGGCCTCCATACTTTTGGGTTATGTCTGTAGATGATTATCTTTACCACACATTTCACTTCAGACATTTCACATCCAGGATTTCTGTGTTTGCATGTGTTTCTTAAACCATGTGGTAATTTTTTCCTTAAAAAAAAATTAAAGATTTATTTATTTATTTTGAAAGAGAGAAGGCAAAGAGAGAGAGGGAAAGACAGAATCCCAGTCAGGCTCCACGCTGACAGCACAGAACCTGATGGGGTCTCAAACTCACAAACTGTGAGATCGTGACCTGAGCTGAAATCGAGTCGAACTCTTAACCCACTGAGCCACCCCGGCGCCCCTCACATGATTACCTGCCCATGCTGTAATCACAAAATTTGTCTCTCCAAATCTCACTGATTCCTCCTAAATTGTATTTATTTTTTCGTGTTGATACTGCTTTTGAATTCACATATTTAGCCATTATGTTTTAAGTTAGTATATAGTGAACTAAGTATTATTCACAAATATATTTCAAGATACTTTCACCTGAAAATAATTCTATGGAATTTATGTCTGTTGATATGAATATTGTTCTTATTTAGGTGTGCTTTTGTACCTTTCTTTTTCCCTGGCCTTTTCTTCCCTTTCCCTGTAATTTCCCTAAAACTCTCTGGATCAGATTTGGAAATTAGAATATTAGCAAAATTATCTAGTTGTTTTCCAAATGTTTATAAGTCATACTATATGACTGCAAACACTATGATTTTTGACAATGTACTAGAAGAAATCACTAGTTAAGTCAATAATGAATATAACATTATCATTGTGTGTGTATGTTTGTGTGTGTGTATGCAACTACTGTTATAATATTATTAATTCTTGTTATATGAGTTTCATTGTTTATTTTTCTGACCTTACTATATTATACATTCACAAAGAAAATTTTGGTCTTTATAAATAGATGACTTATTTTTCACCAACCTGGCATTATGCCACTTATTTTAAATCTTACTGCCTATTATACATCATTCTATGTAACAGGATTTAATTGTAAGAATAACTGAGTTCCAAAAAAGTTTAATTTCTAAAACTAGGAAAATCAGTTATACCAATGTCAGGACCATGTTTCACAAGGAGATGTGAAAAGCTTCCATCCGATGATTCTCCCAAGTCTTCTGTGAGTGTGGAAGGAACCCATTTTTTCCTATCTTGGACTAGCATTTCCTTTTTTTTTTTCCTATTTTTTTTAATGTTTATTTATTTTTGAGAGAGAGAGAGAGAGAGAGATACAGAATGCAAGCCAGGGAGTGTGGAAGGAACCCATTTTTTCCTACCTTGGACTAGCATTTCCTTTTTTTTTCCTAATTTTATTAATGTTTATTTATTTTTGAGAGAGAGAGAGAGAGAGATACAGAATGCAAGCCAGGGAGGGGCAGAGAGCAAGGGAGAAACAGAATACCAAGCAGGCTCTAGGCTCTGAGCTGTCAACACAGAGCCCGTCGCGGGGCTTGAACCCACCAAGTGTGAGATCACGATCTGAGCTGAAGTCGGACGCTCAACTGACTGAGCCACCCAGGCGTCCCGGACTAGCATTTCTTCATTCCTGGAGACAGTGGAGATGTTTCTTCCTCCCTAGACAAGATATACCTCCTTAGGGCTATTTCCCCTCCTAGCCATTAGGTCATAACATCACTTACTAGGGCCAGATTCTGTCTGATAAAGAAAGAAATAGGCTATATTTTAGAGGAGTTTCAGGAACCACCTACCATGTAAAAGAAAGACTTGAAAAAGTATGCCTGGGATTAGATTTGGGGGATGCTTGACCAAGGGACAGAATATTAGTTAAATAAAATAGTTTGGTCGATTTGGGATCACTCTTTGGGGATACAGGATTTAACAGCCTGTCATGACACCAGGGAATGGTGTGGACATACTTTCAGGATGCTTCCTAGAAGCACAGGAAACGATGGTCTGCACTGAGATATAAATGGCAGAATTTGCATGGCACCCAGAAATAAAAAGACAAAAACACTCCAAAATGTAGTGATGCTAAGCTGGAGATTATTATTATAGCTGGAAAAAAGAAGAGGACTATGCTCCATAGGAAGACATAAAGGATACATTATTGACCAGATCAATGAGAAATCTGCTGGTGAGATTCACTAAGAAGCTCATAAGTCATTTCCCTCTAAGCCAGGCCTAGAAGCATATGTCTTTACAAGACTGGGCTCATTGATAATAGTAAGAATGAGGCACTCCCAAACTATGTTGGCTAAGTGGGAGCACTTACCTGTTAAAAGATATGAACACAGGCTTGTCATAAATAGTGACAAGATCAGACAGAGACCAGGGAGGGCCGGCTGCTAGAGAGTTATGAAAATGATGAATAGAACATGATACCTCAAGAGGAAAAATAGATTATCAGCCTATACAAGTACTACTTAATCTATAGTTTAAAATAAATAAAGCGTGAATGATTAGGAGGATGAAGATAGTCACCATATAAGAAGTCATTGTTCCTTGCTCAGTTGCTGATCTTAAGAAATTTTTCAGACCAAGAATGCATTGATGGAAGGAGAGACCAGTTTCCCAGGAAGGAAAATTCTCTATATAACATCATGGGAAGTGACCATGGCAATTACTACCCCCAAGCCTTCTTCAGAGGACCTGTGATTATATAATTGAGTACCAGTATACTAGGAAAGGAGATGACTCAAACATTTTAGGGATTTTTGGCCACAGAACTTAGTTAACATTGATACTTCAAGACTTGAAGTGTCATCATGGCTTCCTATTAGAGGGATGGTATATGGATGCCAGGTAATAATTAGAGTCTTAGACCTATGCTGATTATTTGCACAGTCCCTGACTATACAGTGGGAAACACATACTTGGTGGTTATCGGAACAAAATGCAAATGTTGGTTTCCTGTTTTATGAGATCAAAAAAATTAGGGAAGACCATGTGGAAGTCTCTGGAATCGTCTCCCTAAACTTCTACCACCAAGTGGAAGATGGTAAACCAAACAATATCATATCCTGGGTGTAATGACAAAAATCAGTGTCACCTTTAGAGATCTAAAATATGCAGATGTGATGATATCATATGTCCATTTAATGTATCAGTTTTATCCATGTAAAAACCAGATGATGCTCTGTGCAAAAATGAAGTGGATCCTATTATAGTGAAATATTGTAAAAAATCCATGAAACCATAGCCCCAGTGGAGCTTTTGTGCCAGATAGAGAATCTTTGCAAAAGCAGATCAAAATGTCTGTGGGTACATATTATGTGACCATCGATTAGGTGAAAGTATCATTTTCAGAAACAGTTCAAATTTACTTTGACCAGATAATATTACAGAGTTATGGTCTTTTCCCCAAACTGTTAATCCTCCTGCTGTCATAATATATTTGGAAGAGAACTGAACCTGCCAAACATTTCAAAACACATCTCATTGCACCACTATACTGATGACACCATGCTACTGGAGTGGATGAACAAGAAATGTCATGTATATTGAAACTTTTGGTATGAATAGTAGCAGTATAGAGAGAAGATAATAAACGCTAAAAAATTCAGAGATCTGCAACATGGTACAGTAGTTCTGAGGCATACAAACATTGGCTCTTCAAAGTAAAGAGATTGTTATTGAGTCTGGTACTTTCCACCACAAAGAAGAAAGCATAATGCTTGGTAGACCTCTTTAGATTCTGGCCAGCAAATCCACACCTGGTAGAGCTATGAGCTATATAAAAAAGGCTGTTGGTTACTAGGGACCTCATGAAGAATAACTCTGAAATGTGTCTCTACCGTACTACAAGCAGCATCGTCTCTCATGCCATATGGCTGCGCAGAACCTATGGTATTAAAAGCATGAGTAATGGGAAAAGACCCTGTGTGGAGTTTCTTATAAGCCCAATGAGAAAATCTAAAACAGATTCCTGATAGGGTAACAAGCTATGCCCTCTATGGTGCCAGATTGTATACCTTACAAAAAAAGAAGAAAAAAAAAAAAAAAGAAACTTGTGTGTCTAGGTCCTGAGAAGTGGCTACTGATGAGTTTTAAAGTGGTCATGTAGTCATAAAGGCTTCCAATGAGCTAGATTCTTTTATAAATTGGGGCAGGGCCAGCAGCAATCCATGTAGTAACCTGGAATTTGTACACACCAGATCAATTTTGTGCTACAGGATCAAGCACGAGCAAGTTCAGGTGGCAGAAGTAAGCTACATCAATAGTTGTCCCAGAACCTCATGTCATCCACCACTGTTTTGCCAGAGTCTCTTCTTCAGCTGATACCAGTGTCTGTGTGGGGATATCATGTAATCCATGTAAGCTAATGGCAGTAGAAAGAAATGCCTGAGATTGGTTTACCAATGGGTTAGTTGAAAATAGATGGTGATACATTACAGCCACACTCAGGAATGCCCTTGAAAGGGAGTGGGGAGGGAAATTTCTCTTGTTGGGCAGACCTTTGGGTGGTACATTTCATCACCCACATTCTATAGAAAGAGAAAGCTTCCAAGGTTATGGGTTCATAGACAGTGATGAATGACTCCTTGGATGGTCAGAAGCCACGAGAGAAAGAGCTTGACTTCTTCCTCTGCCAATCTTACTTCCTTTTCTTTTTTTCCACAAATGTTGATCCCAAGAGAAATCACTAATAAAATCTTTACACACATATCAGTCTTAATGTTTGCTCCTTAGGGAATCCCACCTGTCATAAAATCAGCTACGGGCGCCTTCAAATCCAACTGCCAATGTAGTGTTTCACCAGCCACAAACTAAGCTATAAAAAATAAACCTTCCTCTTTTTTTTACAACTGTATTTTGCCCAGACTGTATTTTGAAGAAGGCAGGGAATACAGGCAAATGCCAAATCAGAAAACTTAATTTAATCGTGTCCAGTTAATCTTATTTCTGTTTTATTTCTTCTTCATTATAAAATCTAGATTTCTTTTCTTTCCCTTTTATATGTCAAATTGATTCTAACTTCTGGGTTAAGAAGAGAGTTGGATGGTTCTTAAACTCTCTTGTACAAATATCTCCTGCTATGTACAATCATCCGTTGTGATTTTTGAATTTAGTCATTCCTGCTTCTTAGCTGTTGACATTTCCCCACTAGGGTGGCAGTGGTTTAGGGGATGGAGGTGACAGTGTGTCACTGAGGCCATTGCATCTTCATCTGGTGTCTTGTTCATATGGCCCACTCTGAAACCTAAGGCCACCATGGCCCTACCATAATCATAAGACCCCCTTTAGGCTGGTAGTTTCCTCTTCCAGCTATTTTGTTTATCTTTTTTCAGAGACATGAAATGTTTTTACTGCTCCCCCTTGTCTTTGATAGGCCTTGGGGACCTCGGGTTGTCCTCTCACCCTCTTTGGCCTTGACTTCAGATCCATCTGTCTCTATTCTTCTGCCCCATGCAGTTAAGGCACGGGAGATACCTATAGCGATAGCTACCCTCCAGGAGATTTAATTCCAAAGAGGAGGATTAGTGGTGGGTACTCATGATTCCTCGAACTTGCCAAATATTGTTTATTATCCCTAATACATAGAAACTTTATCAAGTCTGGAATGCGAAAATCATCTCATATTGTCAAGCATTCCAATGGCAAAACCATCATTTTGACATTCAAAAGGAGATTTTGTTTCCTCTCACTGTATTGTTTCTGCACAGAACTTCAAAAACGCTTTTTTAGAGACATAGAAGTTAAGATTCTTGGCACATGTGCTCTAACAATCCTCCTCTGGAGGCAGTTTGTGCTAAATTTCTTCCTTTGCCCCTCGATAGAGACGTGAGGCAGAGCAAGCCCATGAGTTTGCCCATCTCCTCACGTCTTTCAGCCTGCTCCAGAAGGACCACCTCTGTGCATCACATTTACTGCTTCACTTGCCCTCTGGTTTCCTGTTGGACTCCCCACAGGGCATCTGCAGCACAGGGGAGAGGGAAAGGGGGTGTGAGATCAGCTCTCTCCTCAAGGGGCTGCCTGGAGCTGGATGTCACCTGAGTCATTGCTTCCCTTAAGGCCACCAACTCCCCACATTCTCTCTCCAGTTTCCAGGAAGGGCACCCATCCTCAGTGCTTTTGATTTGGTGTACTAACTGCTTAGCTGCAACTTAACCACAGGTTACTGCACTACCTTTCTGTAAATGATTAGTTCTTAAAATACGTCCACTCCTAATTATTTTCCTTCAAGAGTGTCATCGTTATTCAGTTTTAAAGAAAGCCCTCACCGCTTCCAGGAAGGTGAAAGGTTACTAATGATAGGATTTCACCGGGGAAGAAATGTTTGTTAACATGAAAATGTAATACATTCCAGGTAGGCAGACACAGATACAATGAATAGCTGTGATATTTCACACTGTTCTCAGGTGTGAAAACAAATGGAAACCTTCTCGAATTTGCCTTTACTCCATTCAGGGTTTTCTGGTTAAGTGAACTCATTCTCAGAAAATGGTTCCTACATTCTGGGAGTATCCACATCTGGGTGAAGCATCTAGACTATGATTATTTTCTAGACAAAGCCCTTCTCAGCAAAGATATCCATGGCACAAGAATGATCTTGCATTTCTTGCACGTAGCACTAGCTTACCTGAGATTCCAGAATGGCACCCAGTCATTGATGCATACCTGCTGCATCCCAATGTTACAAATTATTTCAAAGCAGCAGTTTTCTGTTAACTGTGTTAGTCCTTTCATGGCAGAACACAGGCACTTGCCATGTTTCCTCCTAACTTATTGGGACTCTGGGACACTGACTTATTATCCCAGGCTCTCTCAGACCAGCTCTTCTCTCTCTCATCTTTTTTTCAAGAAGTCAAGCATGCATATCCATTATTTGGTTCTCATCCAAGCCTATCTGAATTTCTGCTTCTCCCCTGGGGACTCGTCACTTGGGAATGACGTTCTCCATTTTCCTGAATTGTAAATGTTGCTTGAATTTCACTGATAATGGAAAATATTCTATTTTTCTATGAACAATGGTAAAGAAGTACCCTGCACACCAACCTTAAAATTGTCCTCATTTGTAAAGATGAATGAGTTCCCATTCTGGTCCTGAATTTTAACAGCAGGCCCTGGTCCTTTTTCCCTCCTGGGGTAGGTGGAGCCAATGATAGATCTTCCTCTAGGAGCCCCACCTCTTTTCTAAACCTAGTCTCTCTTAGATCCTTCCTCAGCACAGGCAGGCTTCACATAAAATATATTACTCTGGACACATTCCTTTTCCTCTTGACTCCTTGTGCCACTCTGGTGGTAAAGTGCCAGTTCCCTCAGAGGGTTTTTTTTTTTTCCTGTCTGCCATAAGAAATTCTAATGATTTTTTTCAAAATGCAAATTTGATCATGTCATCATTTATGCTGAAAATACTGCAATGGCTTCCTTACGTTCTGAAAGAACAAAATATATGTGAGCTATAGATAGGTTATAAATATATGAATCTTCTGCCAGACCTAGAAGATGTTACATGGTTTGGCTCCTGAGGCATTCTCCATCTTGTTTGCTATACTCCAGCCACAGTCACTAACTTTTAATTTCTTAGAAATATTATGCTCCCCCCCACCACCACATGCGTGCACATGTTCTTTCCTCTATATCCCCTTTTCATGGTTACCCGTAATTTTAAATTTTATTCTCATTTTAAAAATTCCTCTCAGGGAATCTACCCACCTCCCAATTTAATACAACTCCTTTGTTACATGCATGCACATTACTAATGTAGACATGATGTTTGTCTTATACTTAAAACTAGCCATAATAGTTATCTTTACCATTATCAGTTATTGAAAATTAAAAGAATTTTAAAAAAAGAATCCAAGAATATTAAAAAGAATATAAGTCAATTGCTCTACAATGATTATTTGGTTGGTAATGTCTTTACTGCTAGATAATAAACGCAAAACAAAAACCTTATCAGGCAATATATGATCAGGTTTCACTATGGTTTATTCAGCACCTAATAAAGTGCCTGAAATATGGTAGGCTCTCAACGAACAACATGGGTAAGGAATGGGTATATGTCAACCCCTCTCCTACCTTCTCCTGTGCACTAAGCTTAAGTCCACACTCACCTTTTATTTACTCTAGAGCATACACAATCTTTTCCTTTATTTGCAAATTACATTTGCCTAGCTCTCTTTCCCCAAGCCAGAGTTTAAATATTATTTTCTCATAGAGATATTCTTGATCAAAAAAATATGAAATGGGTCCACTGATATTCCTTTAGCTTAACATACATATTTCATTCTTAGCAATGGTTTCATATCTCTGTTCCTCAGTAAACCCGAAGAATCATAAGGTATGAATTACAGCTTTTTTGTACATCATTCTGAATGCGCCACATCCAGCACAAAACTTGGTACCCCATGGATGATTGCTGTTTATAATGCTATGTATGAATTTTCAGGGTTCCTGGATTAATATAGTACAAGAGGATTCTTGCAGTGAGCTGCATTTGAACTGTGTCATCAAAGAAATGGCATTATTAGCACAGTTGATCTAATACTATTTCTTATTTTAATGGTAAATAAAGACATAAATTCCTTGCCCAGAAAACTCAAAAGCATTTTCCAGGAATATCAGAGAATCCATGCTCTATATCTCTGTTTTCCTAACTTCTAGCCATACGTTACTTGCTTAGTACAGCCAAAACATTTATTTCTATTACGTATTTATTTGGCAACTTCTGTGTAACACTCTTTGTTTAGGGTACTTTGTAGGATAAAAGGAAATGTAAGACATATTCAGTGATTTCAAAATGCTATGATTATGTTGATGAAACAATGCAATCTTATATTATGCTATAAAGGACAAGAATGTACAATGTAAAAACAAAGAGCAAATGGTGTGGTAATAAAATGTAGGAGTTTAAAGAACAGAGTGATCACTAGAGGTCAGAAGAGACAAAACAAATCAAATGACTTGGAGGAACTGGGATTTGAGCACGTTCCTGAAACCTGAATAATATTTGATAGAGAGGAAAAGAGGATATTATTCCTGGATGAAACTTACATAATTATCACACCATTGCAAAGCCCCTAGTTTTAAAAAAAAAATAACATCATTTCTTCCATCTCCAGTCATATGCAAAATCATCCCCAGTGAAGGCACATTACTTCCTGAGATCCCTTGCTATGATATTTACCCTCAACATTGCAGGTATTGCTTTTTAAAAATAAATTAGAATATATTATAAACATAAACTTCATTATGATTGATTCAATCCTATTTGTGTCTCCTATAGCCAGAAGAGAGTACATTATTTATTGATCTCTTACCCACATTCTTCTACTTTACTATTGCTAAATGAATTTTGACTTATAAAGAATGACCCATAGAGTCAAATGTCATCTCCTACTCAATAGAGTGCTAATTCCTGTTACTAAAATGGTCTCCTTCTCATCCTAGCAATGTAATGCATATGTTGCTTATTATAGGATTTCAATACAATATTGATGTACTAATACCTTATCCACTTACAGGATGTGAGGTCGAGGGTTCAAGAAAAAGGATAGTCTATTCAGAGTTTCATCATAGGAGGACATGCAAAATGCAAGGGTTCTGGATGGAAGAAAGAAGAATGCCCCGCTGTCATGCCTTCCATGGATTTTGCTGGAACAAGGTTCGTGCCATATTACAGTTCTGGAAGGGACTCTGTGCTGTGGGAATTTGAAGTAAAATTTGTTACATTTCATTAAACAAGACATACTGAGATCTTTTAACGTGATTAATATTTTCTGGTGTTGTATTATTATTTATTTAGGACTTTATATTTTCAGGAGTATAGCACAGAAAATATAAAAACTGCTGTGGATGGCAATTGCTAATTAACAGATTTAGCCCATGTTAGGTGAGAAACGTCTTTATTAGAGCCAGACAGAATCCCTTCACCCAAATATCTATGTATAATATTAGCTGCAAGTTGAAAATTTTTATGAAAACTGCAAAATAATTTATTTAAATGACTGAGATATAACTCTTTGAAATGAAAAACACAAATTTCTAAATATATTTTTAAAAATGAAAAAGACAAGCTGTAGGTTCTGGTACCATGTTCCAGTTTTCCTCCCTAATGTTCAGTTGTAACTACCCAAATAATTTATTTTCTAATTTGTTCTTGGTGCTTCTTTGTCAAGGTTGTGGGCATCCTTTTGTGAGGATTCAAGTCAAGTTCCTGTGTTTTGCTATCTAGGCTGGATGTCTGCCTCAGGGGTCTTAGTCTTTGCTTATGCACTGGGTCAAAGCACAGTCATTAAAACACCACATCTTTATCAATTATCTTCTGCAGACAGCTTTGCTTCCTTCCAATATATTCTGCAAAATGCTGGCTTCCTGTGTTAGTATTTAATGGTGAGGCTGTATCTCTTAGCCTCTGTCTCTAACCTGAACATTCTGAGTCACTGTGATTGACGGAATTTTACCTGCCGGCTGCATTCTTACATCTACAACTTGCCTTCTGCTTTTTATTAGAGTGAGAGCAATATTTTTAATCCTTTAGGCTGGAAGAAAGTTTGTACTTAGTGTAAAAGCTGAAAATAATTACGCCTATCTTACCTCGCTCCATACCATGTCCTTTCTAATTAAATAATCCTTCATCAATAATGATGGCTCTGGATCTATTGTTCAGTCACTTCATGACCAGTTTACTGTAAACTACCTTTTCACATACATTATTTTACTTGGCTTTTATCTGAAATGTTAAAAAGAAAGAAAGAAAGAAAGAAAGAAAGAAAGAAAGAAAGAAAGAAAGAAAGAAAGAGGAAAAAGAAAGAAACCATACACACGTGCACACAAACGTGTTTCTTTTTGATCTGTTGCTTTGGTCCCTGTAAAAGGAGACCTTCAGGCTGAAGTGTTTGGGACATTTGCTCAGAAGGGGGATTATGTATAAGGATACAGAGAATAGAGTCAAATTATACATTTCTAAGTATCTAAGTAGCCTTGAAAAGCAGGGGTTTGATTTGCAAGGACACATCTTTTTTGAGAGAAAAAAGTTTCAGAATTCAGAAAGCTTGCTTTTGCATATCAAAAGCAAACCCCCAAAGGAATCAAGGCCTAGGACTTCCATCACTTAATTTTTTTTTCTTTTTTCTTTTTTTTTTTTTTTTTTTTTTTTTGGAGAGGCCAATCTCCCCCTCTCCTTACCAAGCAAAATAAGGATGGAAGAAAACAATGAGTTATTTTCTGAAATGAGTTCAGAAAATGGTCTGGGCCTATCAGACCCCTCTCCTCAGGCAGTAGGAAATCAGAAAACCCCAGGTAAAGTTTGGTTTGAATGGAGTTGGGAAAGCCCCGTATCTTACTTGCCATCGGTGCCCTGAGAAATGGTGAGCCTTGTAGGAAAATCTCTTGTGGCAGTACGCTGTGGAGGCAGGATTGTTGATGCAGTGTCAGAAAAGGCTCAGGCAGAGAGGACCTGAGAAAGCTCCTACTTCGTTCATGTGACCCAAAATAGGAAAAATATTCAAATGAAGTGAGTTTATCATCAAAACTGGGAAACTTTCAAGAATAAAAGGGTCCATGATTAATTATTAATCCAGCATAAACCAGCAGGCTTAGGGCAAACCAGGACATATAATCACTTTAGAGAGAAACCTACAAGTTCCTAGAACGCCAGGGCATCCAATAGAAAATGACAGATGGCATAAAACAAAGTATAGGTGGTGCCAGGGCTGTGGGTATCTCAGTAGATGCCAGAAGGAACGGATATTGTAATGAAAGGCATGGACGAAACATAGACATCTTCACGTATAATACCATTGGACAAGAATGACTACGTATACTCATAGATTTCTATATCGTAGTTATGGCCAAGAAACATAGGATATAGACAAGAAAATAGAGAGTGAGAAAATTATAAAAAGACTAAGAAAGAAAGAAAGAAAGGCTAAGAAAGTAAGCAGAAAGATTTGGGGAACCCTATAAAAAGGAAGAAGAGATATAGCTTTTGTGACACAAGAGAAGTCATTTTAAGCCCCCAGCTATTTTTTGCATCTATGTCTTACTTGCCCAAACACACTTTTTACAGAACTTCCCAGGAGGTGCAGAATTACAAAGCAATGCAAAAACCTCAGTAGTTAAGGATTCTAAGGGAACAAAGGGAATGCAAAATTAACAGTCTTCACCAGGCCAGAAAATTCCCTAACCATAGCAAGACAATAAATCAGTGGTAAAACTCCCAGTGCTGTCTTCTAAAGTAAGCAAGGTCCTGCATTTTTTACCCCAGATGAAGGAGTTCAAGACCGAATCCAGTTTATACCAGCTCTTGGAGCCAGCCCACAGTCCCTTCCCCTTGTCTGACAGTTCCCTCTGCTTGACTATAATGTTAAAGTCTCCACCCAACATGTATAAGCATGTTTTCTAAGTATGCCAGCTCATCCTTGTGTCCATCTTTCCATGTGATGACAAAATTCCACCTTCTGAATGTTCTTGCAAACCCTAAATAAAAGAAACCCACTCATTCCTACTCAGGGAGCCACGGGTTTGGAATTTATTCCCTGTGATCACCTTATTTGCTACAAATGAAGTTTTCTGTGTGGCAACCTCACCTGAGGTAGTCTCTATCTGTAATGTTCCAAGGATCAAACTCACATTCGTTCAGTTGCAAAACTAGTCATTGTTTAATATTAAGTTTCTGCTTAACAGCTAACAGTTGTATGAGGAATCTGAATTAAAGTTGTATTAAAAGTAAAACATAGTTAACTGTGTTTTGGGCTTCAGAGTATATTACATTATATAGTTTATACCCATAAACTACACAGAATAGGAAGTATTGATTCCATTTTTCCGATGAAGAAACTGAGGCTAAAAGACATTTGCTGAGCAACCCAAAATCTCAGAGCATGTAAGTTATGCTGCTGGCCTGAGAACCTGTATCATCTGATTCTTTGTGCAATATTTACAGCAGTATTTCTTTTGTTATTGTTCTTTTTCTGCTTTTCTTTAGAGTTATCCATTCATCCACAGTCTCATAATTATATTTTCTTTTACTTGAAATTAGAAGTAAGTTTCGAGTATGAGGATAGGATTCCAGATTTGTATGATTGGGCCAGTGCACATCTTTTTTTTTTGTCTTTTATTTTTCTTGATTGTAAATGTTGCTGGTAAAGAGTCCTGCTTCCTATGTTTTGATGTTTCTTTGTAACTCTTATCACTGTCTATCAAAATCTAGTCATATTTTGTATATATTTATAATGCAGACTCTACTCTACCATTAAAGTGAAAACATCTATGGAGGAGGAAATTCATCTTTTTTGTTCACTTTTATAATATTGTGTCTAAAACATTGCTGCAACCATAACACAGAGCATGGAGTAAGAATTTGTCTAACCTACTCACTAATGAAGAAGCAGTAAGCCTCATCAAGCATGACACTAGAACAAATAAAAAGTTGACTGATTAATTTTGATTTTAATTATCATGAGTACCATTAAATTAATTACGCTGTATGTGAGCACACTATCATAGATATCTCTAGAAGGGTCATTCTCAAATTCTAGCATGCTTAATGATCACTTGGTAAACTAGTTAAAAATACAGATACTCAAATCCATCATTAAAAATTCTGCTTCAGTGAATCTGGAGTGGACCCCCCAAATCACTTAATAGTCATTTAATAAGTACTATAAAGAATATGGTCAAGATGCCATTTCAATTTAGGCTCCACAGCTTTTGCTCACATTTCACGATGGAAAACAAATTGTGTATACTTACCAGCATTTTCTCCCTGTTATTAAGAATTGGTGTCTATAAATTATATGCTTATAAAATATGCTCCAATTTTTCATACTATATTGAAAAAATATGGAACATACTATTTTGAGAAAAAAACATTGCATATTCATAGTTGACACTGCATATCGATTTG
Organism: Panthera pardus; assembly: GCF_024362965.1. NCBI lineage: Eukaryota > Metazoa > Chordata > Mammalia > Carnivora > Felidae > Panthera > Panthera pardus. The sequence goes on along the minus strand of NW_026526688.1, from coordinate 91,961,659 downwards.
GACCTTCATTTTAAACATGTTCAGGGGCGCCTGGGTGGTTCAGGTGGTTGGGCATCCAACTTCAGCTCAGGTCATGATATCACGGCTCGTGGGTTCGAGCCTCGCGTCTGTGCTGACAGCTCAGAGCCTGGAGTCTGCTTCAGATTCTGTGTCTCCGTCTCTGTCTGCCCCTCCCATGCTCATGCTCATGCTCTGTCTCTCAATAATAAATAAAAGTTAAAAAAAAAAAGTTTAAACGTGTTCAGATGGTAAGCTCATATAGATACAGTAATCTGCACACACAACTCCTAGACCTACTAAACCAAAGAGACATATTTGCAGACAAACTCTGCTTATACTGTGGAAGAAAATGTACATTCATAGCAAGAAGTCATACCTCTTAGGTAACTCTTCCTGTGAGAAATAATTGTTACCAGGTGCCTGAAATCTGTTTTCAGAGTAAAAAATAAATAAATAAGCAAAGGGTCAGTAATGCTCATTTTGCATATTGGAAAGGACATTACAAAAGTCTGAACACTTTGCCTATTCACAATGGGAATAATCTTTTGAGTAGATATGTTGATGACTCTGTTGGATAGAATGTTTAGCAAAGAAAATGTGTGATTTTTTTTCTTGCCTATAGAAAAATTTACCTCAGGGTCATGGGGAATTTCATATGCCATTTCTGGTTTTCCTACATTAAGGATGGTAGAAATACATTAGAGTAAAAGTGTGCGATATGTAATCTGTTCTCAGGAGGTCATAGAGCGACGAACTCTAGCCATAGCATGCTTTTCATATTCTAACGCTCCATAACAATACATCCTTCTTGGACATAATCTAACCGATATTAGATTATGTTCTAGATTCATGTTCTTCCAAGAACATGAGAAATATGTGATTATAACATGAATACATCCATAAAAACTTACGGCGTAGTGGATTCTAACATGAATGTTCTGTTGTCTGTCTTTATCATTTTAGATACGTTAGCAGCTTTTTCATAGTTGCCTTTTGATACCAGATTCATCTTGATAGTGCCTAAATCTCCAGCTCAGACCTACCCCCCCCCCAAACTCATATACCCAACTCTCTACTAGATATTTCCATTTGAAAGTCTAATTGTGCAGCTCAAATTTAATTCATCATATCCCAGACTGAATTCCTGGTCTTCCTGTAACCAACCATGCTCCATCAACAGCCTTCCCCATCTCAGCTGACGACTTTTCCATCCCTTCCTGAACTCAGTCTCCTGACTACATTTCTATCTTTGAGGACTTTCTTTCTCTTATACTTATGTATAGTCTTCTAGAAAATCCTATTGGGTGCATCTTCAAAATATATACTATGCCCAACTACTTTCCACTGCCTCACTGCTACCAAACTTATCCAAGCCTTCCCCATCTCTCGTCTTGTTTGCTGAGACAGCTTCTGAAAATGCCATCTATCTTCTACCATTGTTCCACTGCATTCTATTCTAAACACAAAGGGAGCCATTAAAAGCATAACTCAGAATACATCACTCCTCTGCTTAAAGTCTATAATGGCTCCTTATTTCACTTACAGTAAAAAAAGTCCTGAAATTGACCTAAAAGATCCTACATGATCTGGCCCTCGTTAGGTCTCCAACATTTTCTCAGAAAACTCCCCAACCCCAGACTTTATTTCCTTCCAGCAACAAGTTGTTTGCCCTCCCTTGAAATTGCCAGGCCCAATCTAATCTTAGGGTCTTTTCCCCTCTTCCTTTTTTGTCTCTGCTTTCTTTGTCTTCCCATGTCTATGTGGTGAACCCTTTAATTACCTTCTAGTTTTTGTTCAAAGCTCATCTGTTTAATTAGGCTTACCTTATTCAGCCCATTTAATATCACTCTCTGTTTTCCCCCTCATCACTTTACCCACTGTAGACACTGTTGAGTTCCATTCCTGCCTCTATTTTTTTCATTTTACATAGCATTTATGGTCATCAAACAAAATATGTAATCTCCTTAATCAGTTATTAATTTTATGGAAGCACATTGTTATAAAAAAAGTATTCAAATATACACATATAACAAAAAGAATTATCATAAATCAAAAACTGTGTAGTTACCACTGAGTTAAAAGAAAAAAAAGCATTACCAGCAGCCCAGAAGCACTCTTTTGCCCCTTCCAATTGTTCTTCTCTCCTTTCTCTCTTTCTCTGCAATTGTTATACCTTGATTTCTCATACTTGAATTAAATTTTTCAGAGTTTCAACTTTATATACAGTAGTGTGTGTGTGTGTGTGTGTGTGTGTGCATACATGCACGCACACATCACCAGGCCCGAGCCTTCTTTCACTCCTTGGCATTTTGTGAAATTCATCCATGTTGTCTCATTCAGCTATCATGTTTTTATTTTTGTTGCTGAATAAATTTCATTATATGCCATGACAATTTATTCGTTCATTTTATTAGTGAAAGAATATTTGAGTCATAGTCTTTTTTGTTTATAGTCTATTATACCCCCAAATTTTTAAGTTTGATGAAAATGTGATGTTTACCTGTTATATTAATTGATTAACACCAAAAATACAGTATAGTGCCTTGAATTTGGCAAGTAACTTAATAAATATTTGTTGAACTGAAATAACTTGAATTAAAAATTGGAGTAGATTCCATTTGCCTGTTGTTGGAAACAATGAAAATCCTTATATTTGGAGGATTTTTTTTGAAAGCTTTTATTCATTATCACTAATACTTACAAAGTAGTTACAGGCAACTGCAGATAAAGTAGTAATTTGGAGCTTGTGAGGAATATGTTATCAGTGTGTATAAGCAATTTGGAGAAATGGAGCTCAAATAGTATTTTTTTTATTTTAACGTTTATTTATTTTTGAGAGACAGAGAGAGATAGAGTGTGAGCTGGGGAGGGACAGAGAGAGAGGGAGCCACAGAATTCGAAGGAGGATTCAGGCTCTGAGCTGTCAGTACAGCCCCCTGACATGGGGCTCCAACGCATGAATCGTGAGATCGTGACCTGACCCGAAGTCAGATGATTAACCTACTGAGCCACCAGGTGCCCCAGAGCTCAAATAGTTTTAATGACCTAATAATACATTACACAAAATTGAAAAATAAGATTGGTCAGGATTATCCAAAAAAGCCTGACATGAATCTTATATAAATAAGATCAAAACATCATGTTCATAATACTCAAAGAATATTTTAAGATTTATAGATATCTAGGAATCATCTTACTACAACACTCTAGACAAGATAGGAAAATTCTTTCTGCCTAGTCATGGAAAGTAGTATCACAGACATGAAACATTTTAATGTATAAACTTAATGTCTCTTGGATTGTTTTGTTATAAGTATTTGATAACACCCAAGAAAGGTGAATTATCAAGTTATTAATGGTTTGTATGACACGCATTTAATTAACTAAATTAATAATGGATAGTGGCATTACAGGGCCTTCCAGTTCACTTACTATGTAATAATATACCAGTTAACACTTAAGAAAAGTGGCCAGTCATTATCAATGTACCATTGTGCATTGTGCTAACATTAATCGGATCAAATTAATGTAGTGTTACTTTTATCTTAAGCAGGCATTAATGAACACTTCATCATTTCGAAATGTTGCCATGACATATTATCAAAATATCAAATGCTTAGCTTAATGTTTAGTATAAAAAGGTCCATTTGATACTCATGTTAATGAGAATTTTTTTTCTTTTATTACAGGTATAATTAAAGACAGGTATTTCAAAGGCTTTTTAAGATTATTTAAATATATACCAGGACCACCTTCAAAGTTGTACTTGTGAGGAATGACAATACATTTAAAGCTATGGGAATTCTTTTTCATACTCCACTTTTAGCCAGTAGATCAGTTCATTTCTATTAAGAGACAGAAATATGACTTCATATTAATGATGGAATCAAAACAGATGGAGCTATCTAATGGTTCAGGCAGGAAATTGGAGTAGGAATTATAGCTTCTTACCCTTATATCTACCACTGATTCACTAAATAACCTTGGGCAAATTACTTAAGCTGCCAGGTCAAATTTTCTAAGTGCACGTCTTCTTTTTTTATGCCCAGAGCTCATATTAACAGAAAAGGAAGCTCTGGAGATATAGAAAAAGGAAATGATATATAATATAGAGTAGAGGAAAAAGCCTTTGGCATGAAAGAGATTAAGTGGCTTACCCAAAGTTTCACAGTTAGTATGTGGACTACGGGAGATTCAAATTCAAGTATGTGACTCATTGGCTCTCAAGCACCAACCTTTTAATATCAGTTGTAAAATAGCTACCCCGATTTTGATTACGATAGTACAAGCACAGGATTTGCCTGGCAAATTACAGATGTCTAATAAATGTAATTCTTTTCAGTCTTTTCTCCAATATGGAATGCTTTTGATATTTACTCTAAAAACAGCATATAGATTTATGTGCCCATTTAATCTAGACCCTAATCTCGTAATTCTAGTATTTATTATTCCTCATCTAGGCATTGACTTAAAAGTTGTTCTCAGTGTCTCCACTGTTTTCCAAATTTATTTCAACCTTCATATTTATTAAAGCCTATAGAAGATATTTAAGACCACTGGAAAGGTGAGAGAACACACACAAAAAACGGAGGGCTATGCAGAGCTCTTTAAACATGAACATTTAACAGCCATGTAGTAGAAGAGCCTGGAATGAAAATGAAATATCCTTGTTTCTGCCTCCTATCTTCTTTCTGACCAAATTCTTTAAGTTAACACAATACACTGATTTTACTTCTTATTTATTATCTGAATCTATCTACAAATTTCCATCCAAACTGACACTTCTCTAATTCAGACTTAAATTATTCCTTACAAAATATTTACTAGTCTCCTTGTCTCCTCCTCAAATTTATTCTCCACATCATCTTTACGGTATGTTTCTGTGATCTTTTTACCATCAGTATTAATCTAGTATATTCATCTCAAATAAGTCTGTACTTCTAATTTGCTGACCACACATATCATCCATACAATATGCTCATACCATCTCTTCTCCTGGAATGGCCACAATTTTCTGTTTCTAGTATTCACCCTCTAGGACTTGATGTGAATTTCACCTCCATTAAGCTGTTATGCTTTGATCATACCCATTATTGGTGTTCCCCTTCTGTGTTCCCACAGTGCACTGTATATATCACTACAATTATATTTATTCCAATATTTTCTAATAATCAGTTTTCATCTTTTTTTTTTTACCAAATTTTGTTCTCTACAGATGGTGCTATATATAACTCGTTCAAATTTCAAAGAAAAAAATCACACTAGATGGAGTTAAGCAGACAAAGAAAACTTTATTCAAGACTATTGCAATAATAGGGGCCAAGACTATTGCAACAGAGAGAGAGAGTGAACTCAACTCCAGCATAAGGAAAGGTGGGAGGTGTTTTAAGCACTGGACGATATTAGGAAAGCTGTTGTCATGTGATTACGCTTTTTTTTTTTTTCCTAATTGGCATTGGTGCTTATAAGAGTTAGGCTCTTACTCTCTTACAGAGACTAGGAGAAAGGGGTGCTGTCTTCCTCGATGTTTACATTTCAAATGGATGGCTGCAGGATCCTTGAACATACTGTTTCTAGGTCATAAAACTGGCAAGAGGCTAGGAGAAGATTTACATCTCAAAGGAACAAAGAAAGAATTTACAATTGCAAGTTTTCTAAAGTAAATACTCTAAGAAAAGGCAGGTTAAAGGCCTATAGTCAGGAAAAAATCTGTCTAAAGTTCAGTCACGCTGAGGAGAATGTTAAGGCTAATGAGATCAATATTTATAATCTCAGTTCTGAAACATGTTAAACACTCTAGAAATTTTACTTTGCTATGATGTTCTACGCAGTCTAATAGGGCATTCTAGTGCAAGCATTCTTTAGAAGTCTTATTATTATTTTTGCTTGCTCATACATACACCGAGCATTAAATGCTGGGCATAATATAAGTTTCTTCTTTGCTTTAGTTTCTTTGTTTGGGTCCTGATGAGTTTCGCCTTCTTTATTTTTCCTTCACTTCCTCTTTGCTTCCTTCTTTGTAGGCCTTGGCTCCTAACTGCTGTCACTTCTAGCTTATGCCAGAGAGGTCCAGTAATATCTTATATCTGAGTGTCAAACTTGTTCTTGCCTCTATTCTGGGAAGTCGGGAGCAATTCTTACTCTATACTAAACAGAGGAAAAAAAAAAGACACTCTCATGCTAATTTTGATTACCACTCATGACCTTATATTATGTTATATTATATTATATTAATCACACACACAGGTATAAGCACATACATATATAGATACACATACTCATGCACACACTTACCTTATGTGTTAAAGGGGTAAAGTTGGAATCTGTGAGTTTAAAGATAGATTAATAGAAACTTGTTAAGTGAAATGCAAAGGGAAAAGAATGAAGAAAAAGCCAGAATGCAACATCTACAAAGTGTGAGAAAATTTCAAAGGTAATCACATGTGTAATTGGAATACTATAGTAAAAGAAAGAAAAAAAGAATGGAAAAGAAGAAGTATTGAAGTAATTGAGCCAAGAACTTTCCAAAATTAGTGAAAGACACGAAAGCACACATCTGGGAAACTTAGGGAATGCCCAGCAGAACATTACCAACAAAAATACACCTAAGCATATCATATTCAAATTGCAGAAAAACAGACAATTCCTGAAAGAAGGAAGATAAGTTAAGTATGGGTTGAACTTTACCTATAGGGGAACAAGGATAATTACAATGAACTTGAAACTGTGAATTAGAAACTGTGTAGACAAGTAGAGAATGGAATACATTTTAAGTATTTGAATTTTTAAAATGCAACATGACATCCTATAGCCAACAAAATTACCCTTTGAAAGGGAGAAATAAAGACTTTCTCAAACAAAAACTGAGGTAAGTTATTGTCACCAGTCTTGCCCTATGAGGAATGTTGAAAAAAGCTCTTCAGTGAGAAAGAAAATGATGTCAGTCAGAAACTTGGATCTACATAAAGAATGAAGAGCATTCGTTCCATGAAGAGGGAAAAAAGAGTTTTGAGAATCTTTTCCCCTCAAAATATCTTATATGAATTACTGTAAATGATGCTTCCCAGTCGTGAACTGGAAATAGTTTTACTTCTTACTACAGGGAAATAGTAGTTTTACTTCTTACTACAGAGAAAGCTAAAACTGTAGCACGCACCTGTTTCTTCAAAGGCCATTGTACCTGTTCACAATGAGCATTTGTGTTATTTGCAGGAATTGCCCTAACCTAGTGCTATAAGCATGGATCCTGCCGCTGGGATGTTTATGATTTAAGACGGAGATGGAAAGATATGAGATGTGAATAAGGTCAATGAAATCTACTCCCTAACGAAATCTATACACAAGGCAGAGTTTCTAATATGCAAATACAGAAGATAGCAGTGTATGAAAGAGTTGTTAGAAAACAAAGTCCAAAAAATAATGCTTGTAATCGGGTAGAGAGCTTTAAAGGAATTGAGATTCTCTATATCAATTTCACAACTGAAGTCATAAAACAAGAGTGCTGGGTAAGTGACAGATGAACAACAGGCAAGAGCTATGGTTATCACAAACTGGTTTATAAATCTGCTGTGATTCTTCCTTCTTCCTCAGTTTACATACATAGAAAATTCTGGTAGCACAACATATTCCTGATTTAGATTAGTCCTCTTATATTTATGAAAAGATTGGCAGAGAAGGATAACTAATATTGAACTCTAATTTTGTGTCTTACATCACAGAGGTATTCTCTAGCTGCCAACTTCAGCTCAGGTCATGATCTCACGGTTGGTGAATTCAAGCCCCACATCCGCTTCCACATCCGTCTTTCTGCTGTCAGCAGGGAGTATGCTTTAGATTCTGTTGCCCTCTCTTTCTGCCCCTCCCCTATTCACACTCTTCCTCTCTCTCTCTCTCTGGAAAATGAATACACATTAAAAAAAATTAAACATGATTATTTCCAGCTGAGTATAGACAAATGCTCAGCTGTTGAATATTTTTCTGAATCTCTTACAGCTTGAAGTATGTCGTTAAAAATTAGCAGAAAGAAAAAGTAAAGGTAAAAATATGTTTTAAATTCATTATCGATTATCACTATTTATTAAAATAGGCAAAGCCTTCATAAGCCTAACGATAGGGAAAAAAATGAAGGAAAACATAACATTAGAAACGAGAAAGTAGAGGTAAGCCAAAATAAAAGAAAATCCAAAAATAATAAGAGAAAATACCATACAGATCTAACCAAAACTAATGGAAAATCTAAAAATACGAAAAAAAATTATCTAAGCATGAATTAGCAAAATTTCCTTTAAGAGAAATAGAAAAGCATGATATTTCAATATTCTGAGAAACATGATAAGGTGATTAAAGTTAAAAAAACATCACAAACATGTTTACAGTTGAATCTGATCTGCACTTTTCAGAACATATTTCAGTTCTCTAAATTATTGAAGATATTTGAGAAGATGGAAGTTTTCCCAATTCAATATATGAAGCCAGAATAACATGTGATTCTATCAGTTGAGGATAAAAAGGCATTAAATAAAATTCAAATGTCAATTCTAATAAGAGCTCTTAAAAAATAAGAACAGATGCTAAACTATTTAAATGTAATAGACTATTTAACAAAATTGAACAGCAAACATTGTTTTAAAAAGAGAAGCACTAAGTAACTTATTAAAGCAATAATGTCCTTTATCCTCATTGTCATTTGTTACGTTATGGAAATAATACAAGTAAAGAAAGGAAATAACTAGAGAAAATAACGGAAAAGAAGAGATAAACTGATCTTCTTCTGCAGATGATATAATTTTATATATTAAAAGTCCCAAAATAATGCTTTTAAAATACTATATTTAGTAATACGATTCTCCGTCAGCATGTGGATCTAATACTTACTCTCCATCACAGCAATAGGCACCTAAATATATGAGAGAAAAAGTTTCACTGAAAAGCAAAGCAAAAAATATGTGTTTCTCACATAGGAATGACCTTATAGCAAAGCATAATTCTTATATGAAGAAAGCTATAATATTTTTGAATACCTTAAAATATGATCTTAGCCAATGGGAGACATAATATTTGGTATTACCCTTTATTAAAAGTGCAAAAAAATAATTGTAGTAAAATAAATTTATAAACTTAATACAATTCTGTTTGTTGGATTTGGAAAGTTAACCTGAAAATTTTATTTTGTTTTATTTTATTTTATTTATTTATTTTTAAAGTGTATTTATTTATTTTGAGAGAGAAAGAGCAAAAGTACATGAGCTGGGGAGGGGCAGAGAGAGAGGGGGAGAGAGAGAATCTTAAGTGGGCTCCATCTGACATGGGACTTGATCTCAAGACGGTGAGATCATGACCTGAGCTGAAATCAAAAGTCGTGTGCTCAACCAACTGAGCCACCCAGGCACCCCATAACTTGGAAAATTTTAAATACACACAAAATTCTAATAGAATCATATGAAAATTAAGAACTGTAAGGTGAAACTTCCCTTACAGAAACCAGATAGTGGAATAAAACAGAGAAACAAAATAGATCATTATTATTTTCAAAATGATACATGAGGCATTCATTTATAATTTCAATTCAGTATGAAATATTTAATATAAGATACCAGACAGTTTAAAACTTACACGAAAATAGAGTTGGAAGTACATTTTATATCATATCTAAATATAAATTCTAGTTTAGGTTTAAATTTGGATAGTATTAGTTGTCTTGGTGTTATATCTACTACATAGTGTATATTGAGGAAAGAAATATGCAAAGTTACTGAATAACATGATATTATTTTTACAAACAGTGACTAGACCTCTCTCTCCGTCCTATTGTATGAGTAAGTGTGTCGGGGGGAAGTTTGGGGGGGGTTGTGGATGTGGGTGTTTGATTTTATATAAATATATTTTTGGAGAATGAGGAAGCAAAGAAAAAGAAAAGTAACACAAAGTGTGCCTTCCATTAAAATAAATGGCTTATAAATAATCACATTCATACATGAATATAAAACACATGTTTAAGTATGTTTTCAATATAATTTAAGGAAAATATGGACATTTTTGCTTTGTATAATCAACATCTCTTAACTCTTTAAAATTATGTGTTATTCTGTATTTTTAAAATTTATTGCTTATTTATTTATTTAAATTCTGTATTCTTGATCTCTCTTCTTTTTTTTATTTTTTAATTTATTTTTTAATATTTATTTATGTTTGAGACAGAGACAGAGCTTGAGCGGGGGAGGGTCAGAGAGAGAAGGAGACACAGAATCTGAAGCAGGCTCCAGGCTCCAAGTTGTCAGCACAGAGCCCGATGTGGGGCTTGAATCCATGAACCAAGAGATCATGACCTGAGCTGAAGTTGGACACCCAACTGAATGAGCCACCCAGGCACCCCCGATCCATCTCTTTTTATAGTGGTGCTTCCTCTACTATGTGTGGTCTTCCTTTGACAGTGGTCTTGTTCCTTATAGATTCAGTTCACTGACTCTGAGCTTATTTCCCCTTGGAGTTAGGAGTTAGCATATCTGATAATGTGTGTCTAAAGAAGGCCGAAGTCTAGTCCATGCTTTTGTCCTTCTTAGTGAATAATAATAAGAAGGGAGGGATGAATCTTCGCAAGAAGAGACACAGGCTTCCCAGAACTATGATGACATATCCTGGTGAACTGTTTCTCCACCAACAACCTTTCTTTAAGGTTGATTCTTTTTTAATTTTTTTTAAATGTTTATTTTTTTAATGTTTATTTATTTGAGAGGGAAAGACACAGAGTGTGAGCATGGGAGGGGCAGAGAGGGAGACACACACACAGAATCCCAAGTAGGCTCCAGGCTCTGGGCTGTCAGCACAGAGCCTGATGTGGGGCCCAAACTCACAAACTTGGAGATCATGACCTGAGCTGAAGTCAGACACTTAACCGACTGAACCACCCAGGCATCCCCAGGGTTGATTCTTAACTTCTTAGAAAGAACCATAATGGAAGGAAAATAACTACTAGAATGTAATCCACCAGCTCTGATGGGTTGATGGAGTGGATGTCCAAATCAGCTCTTCAACGTTCTTCTCCTTTCACCATTTTCTTAGCCCAGCAAAATTTAGAGTTGTTGTGGTATCATCCCAGAGTGCACCTGGCAGTCTACAAAGCTGATGCTGTTTGACGTTTCCAAGTGACCATGGGAGCAGATAATGACCCATGTAGACCAATGAGAATGTGAGACAAAGATAGAGTTAAAATCTTTTCTTCAACTCATTTCTCACTGCTGGGATTCATTCCAAACAAATGCAAAAACTAGTTCTTGAAAGCCAGGAGTACCCCAGGAGTTGGCCACTGTTTGTTTGTTTCTTTTATACTTCTCTTGAATTACATTTTCTCACTTTTGTGTTAGTTTTTCTAAGATTAATTTTGCTTTTCTGAAATTTCTGATCATGAACATCCAATATTTCATAGTCAACACTAAGAGTTTTCAATAATGGTATAATTTTGAAATGTAGAAACTGTCTGCATCATTTTCTTCAAAAAATGTTGAGCATAGCAAAGTCCTCGTTCAATTTTAATTATGGATGTGTGTGTTTGAGTGCAGAATGTTATTTTGATGTTTTGCACAATAGCGCAACAGTAACCACAGGTTGTAATTTGAGAAGGCTTTTGTTTTTACTTTTCTTGGGTTTTGCATTTCTGGCATTTTCTGTTTTCTTGTCCCATGCTGATGCACTTCATTGTAGCTAGCTGGAGCTTTTTACTCTGAACTGCCCAATTGTTGTACTTCCTGCTGATATTACTCTATTGTTAGAAATCTAACATTAGCCTTACAAACCACTGGAGTACTGGCCTTTCACTACATTGTCTGTAGGAATGCCAGGTGCCCATGTATTCGGCATTAATGTGTGATATAGTCCATTAGCCTTAAGTCTTTATGAGATCCTCTGAGGTTGGCTGAATCTTCCAGGCAGACTTTAAATAAAACAAATTTATTGACTTAGTGTAGAACTTTATTGCCTGAATCATTTTTGGGCTGCCCTTGAACATTTTTATTTGTTAATGCATTTATTCATTTTTACTCTTTACATGCTGTTGATTTCAGAATATTTTATTGTCTGTGAATATTACATTTGGTTTTGTAGTGTTCTCACTTATAAAACTCCTATATTAAATTAGACTTATACACACTAAATGTTGTGTTTATCATATTCTTTTAATGCCAAACTACATAAATACAGGAAGTTATAGAAAATTTGACCATCAGCACAAAAAAAGTGAAATACGAATCTAGTAATTATATTATTTAGCTAGAGACCTGTAAATTTAAGATGAAATACATGGGGAGAAAAGGTGAAAATTATAAATTGGTACATCACATTATATTGATTTAATTTCATTAATTTATTTATTTGTTTATTTATTTATCTATTTATTTATTTTGAGGAGGGGAAGGGCAGAGAGAGAGGGAAAGAGAGAATCCCAAGCAGGCTCCACACTGTCAGTACAGAGCCTGCTGTGGAGCTCAAACTTATTAACCATGAAACTATGATCTGAGCCAAAATCAAGAGTCAGTTACTTAACCAACTGAGCTTCTCAGGCACCCCTTGATTTCATAATATTTACCTAATCATTTGAAGAAGGTGGTGGAATTTTTCTTTGGTAACATGATTTTCCAAGCTCTTTTTAAAAAACTTTACATCTATGGGTTTCTAAAAACTTCTTATTTTCTAAAATTTCATTCCCCCTGATGTAGCCATGTGTGCAAATGTAGAGTTTTATGTCATGTGTCATGTATTTTCTATGCTCGCATATGTAAATTCTGTTCTATGTAGATGGCGACTTCTGAAAATTTATATACAAACTTTCTTCTAGGATAATGGCTGCTGCCTAAATTACCATCCAAAACCTAGATCATCAAAAAGAGAAAATAAAACCAAAATTCAGCATAGTTCTACAGCAAAATTCAGAGACAGAGGGCGTTGCAAAGTATTTGTATACAGGTAGGAAAGCATTCTGCATCATCAGATCCATTTCTGGGAGCCCATGACTAATCAGGTGGAGACTGCACAGGAAAAAACATTCATGAGGACCCTAAGCATGTGAACACAAATAAAATCACATTCATAATGAGAGTCCGTCTTGCCTGGGAGAATACTGGGACCAGGTCCGAGATAAGGTACATTTGAACACTGGATACTAGAGAGTTGAATAGAAAGAGTTAAGAAGTTGCTAGTTTAGAGGGGGCAATCTTGGGGAAGACCACTACCAGAGGAGAGGGAGTGACCTGTAGGGGTGAAACATTTGTGGTTAGGTGGAAGGGTGAAAAAAAATGAGTAAAAGCAATAGAAACTAATGGAGTTATAGAATCAACGGATATTCACAAAATCAGAAAAGTAACCCCTTTTCATTAAAAAAAATGAAAATAAGGCAATTGTACCATGCTATGCCAAGAAACAAAGTCGCTTTCATAACATATCAAGTCAACCACCGAGAACTATTAGTGTTGCCTACATAGAAAACTTCTTATCATTAGAATTTCAAAAACGAACAGAGAACAGCTAACAAAATCTCAACAAAGTTTTAGAAGAAGAAAAAAGAAAACAACAATAAATTTCCGTGGTAAAATCTGTCCCCTAACACACACACACACACACACACACACACACACACACAAAGCAAACATGAAGCAAACAAGAATTGTTGAAACATATTTTCAAAGAATTGTCTGTAGAAATTAGTGCTAATAAACTGCATCTGAATGTAAACATAGGAGATCAGAAACGACAAGTTGGGGGCACCTGGGTGGCTCAGTCGGTTAGGTGTCTGACTTCAGCTCAGGTCATGATCTCGCGGTTCATGGGTTCGAGCCCCGCATGGGGCTCTGTGCTGACAGCTCAGAGCCTGGAGTCTGCTTCAGATTCTGTGTCTCCCTCTCTCTCTCTCTCCCCTCCTCCGTTCACACTCTGTCTCTGTCTCTCTCAAAAATAAATAAACATTAAAAAAATTGAGAAACGGGGGCGCCTGGGTGGCGCAGTCGGTTAAGCGTCTGACTTCAGCCAGGTCACGATCTCGTGGTCCGTGAGTTCGAGCCCCGCGATGATCTCGCGGTCCGTGAGTTCGAGCCCCGCGTCAGGCTCTGGGCTGATGGCTCGGAGCCTGGAGCCTGTTTCCGATTCTGTGTCTCCCTCTCTCTCTGACCCTCCCCCGTTCATGCTCTGTCTCTCTCTGTCCCAAAAATAAAATAAAAAAAAAAAAAGTTGAAAAAAAAAAATTTGAAAAAAAAAAAAATTGAGAAACAGAAATGACAAAATAAGGAAGCTGTCAAATGAGGGCTGATGGAATTCTATAAAAATACAAAAATGAAAAAAATTCAATAAAAATACAAGTAAAAATCACTTGAAGAAATGGTTAAATCTGAGAGAATATTTGATAAAAACATTAAAATGCATTATGAAAACATAGTAAAGCACAATAAATTGAACACTGACAAGCATGCATTGACAAATCGAAATCAAAATGAAAATAAAATAAAATAAAAAATAGACAAAAAGATGATGACAAGAAGTGTGATGGAGGTAAAAGGCAGACCAAGAAGACAGACCAACATTCACATAATTAAATTTTCTGAAGACTAAGATAAATGAAACACAACTAGCCCTCACATAAAAGAGAACATGAATCTATACATTGACACTAACTATTTGCATGTGGGTGAATTGATTCAAGGTCCTCAATGTCTAGACATACCCAAATGAAATAATAGACTTTAATATTAAAAGAAAAAAATCCTCTGAATTTCCATCAAAAAAGTAACCTATCTGAAAGAGAATTTAGCTGTAACCAGAATCCTTGACAGGAACAGAGAAGGAAGGGTAATTTGAGCAACATTTGCAAGAAGCTCCAGGAAAGAAAATGCAAGTCAGGCATTTATATACAAACAAGGTATCAAGGCAATAAGAAAAAAAAAAGGTTAAAGCGGGAAAAAAAATGTAGGGACTTCTGTACTCATGAGGTCTTCCTGATGAATGTAGAAGAGAATAGCCTACAATAGCAAAGGAACTACTTGAAAGATATGGTAAAAGGATGATAGGTAGCTGTGGATATATTTAAACATAGATCTAAGAATAAAAGTAAGGGGACAGCAGACAAAATGTTATATTAAATATTATATGTTCTGACCATGTATACACTGAAGAAAGATTAGAGAAGAAAGGAAAGCAAACGAAGGAAAATAACTCCATTGACTAGTTCATAGTTGAAAAAAAAATTAAAGCTGCCAAAAAAAGTAGTAGAGACCTACACACACACACACACACACACACACACACACACACAGACACAAAGGCCATTGGGTAGTATAAAAGGAATAAAAATGAGATTATTAAGAAAGTCTAAAAAAAAACAAAAAAAAGCATGGGCAAATGTATATTTGTACAAGGTAGAATTCCTCATGAAGAGCTGTGCATAACAAATAAGGACACTTAAATAGGAAAGGCTTCAACTCTCAATGAGTACAAAATAATTTTGGATATCACATTTCCAGTAACCCAAAAAGCAACTAGTTAAAGCAGAAACTACAAGAAAGGGAAGAAGGAACAGACTGAAATGCACTAATATTAGGAGGCTTTAACGTATCATAAGTCAAAGACAAGTCAAACAGGCAAAATATAGATAAGAATACTACAACTCAAATTAAATGGGTATACAGTAAAACTGTGGGTTGTGAGCACAATTTGTTCCAGAAACATGCTTATAATACAAAGCACTCATATATCAAAGCCAATTTCGAGAATCATTGGCTCAGTGATCATGTGACATTGGCATCCCATACTACTCATATTGTAAGACATTGCTCGTTTATCAAGTTAGAATTTATTAGTAATGTTTCTCATCTTGTGAAACAATAGCAGAACAAGTTGCTTGCAATGCAAGGTTTTCTGTATAGCAAACTTTTCAGGTGATAATAGAGAATATATTTCTGAAGCTCACATTGAGAATTCTAGAAAATTGACCATGTATTAAATGAAAAAAAAAAAAAAGAAAAGAAAAGACTTCAACAAGTTCTAAAATATAGATACATCACAAATAGTATTTTTTGGTCACAATACAAAAAACTAGAAATTAATGTTACATCAAAAGAAAAAAAGGTCCTTCTTCATAGAGATTTAAAAATTCTGAAGTAGCTCATTGGTGAAAGAGAAATACAAACCCAACTAACAGTATTATATGAAAATTAATTATTAAAACACTTGGTATCAAAATCTGTAAGTTAAAACTGAAGGAATGAGTACAATTGTGTTATCTTTATAAACACATGTCAACAAAACCAAACAAGGAAAAACTGAAAAAAATTCTCGAAGAAATAAGTAGGAAAACATTGTAAACTTAAGCAAAATGAGGGAAAGGATATAGATAAAAGCAGAAATTAATACAGGAAAAAAAAAATCAGTAGCTAAATATATACATATACGTTCATATATGTAACATACATGCACATATACTAAACATATATATATATGTGGGTGTTGAAAAGATAGGCTGAAAAAATCAACATAATGCAAACCACTAATATTTAAAAGCAAAAATAATAAATTACAAATATTTACAGAATCAACCAATGAAAGAAGGAAAACCATTTAAACAGAGTATATCAATATCTTTTGCATAACTACAAATTAACTTAAAATCTAGATGAATGTCTTGGAAACATAACAGTAACAAAAATTGGCAGCAATTTTGAGAAATAATTTTTAGCTATTTAGAAATAGAAATGGTTTAAACAGGCAAATTTTTGTAGAAGAGAAAAAAGAAAACAGAAAGGTTAATTTGTTTTATTTCAGCAAGTAAACAATTATACCTACATTGGATAGAGACAACATAAAAGGAAACTACAGGCTGACCTCACTTATAAATATAGATGTAAAACTTCTAAATATTACCAAATAACACTCAAATAGCCTATTAAAATGGTATATCATGCCCATAAATCTGGAATGTATTCCAGACTTTTAATTCGTGCATGGTTCAACATTAGTAAATATATTAATGTAATTAGCATAATAGCTCTATGAGGAAAAATCATATTCTCTCAAAGAAACAGAAAAGACCTGTGTTTAACATTATTATTAGTACACACATGTACATCATGCATATCCAGAAAGATAAAAAGAACAGTAACAGCTGATGACTCTAAAGGGATGAGTACTTGAGTGATTATATTTAACAGTCTGTCAACATTTCTGTAAGTTGGAAATGTTAAAGAAATGGAGGAGAAAAATCATGAAACACTTTCCAAAATCTGCTTTAATTCAATGTGAACCATCTTTAAAATAGCAAAGGCATTGACCTACTTTTTTTTTTTTTTTTTTTTTTAATCAGAGTTCTGGAGAAAATTTCTAGGAAACAAACTTTTCTTACATGTCAGTGAAAAATTCACAGAATCAAGACCACTAAGAAGTACTTTTGCTGAAACATTGTCGAAGTGTGTCAATCTCTGAAAATTTGGGGTGGCTCCAGATTATCTCAACGAGTTATACTAAGCACAATGACTTACCCTACTGACAAATCCAGCTAACGAGCTTGAGTAAACTTTTATTTATTTATTTATTTTTTACAGCATTTCTTACAACCACATTATGTAACACTAAGTAGCACACATTCTCAGAGCAGGTTATGATGCTCCAAATGTGGTTGGGATTAAGGGTATTTTTTTATAACCAAAATTTTTTTACAAAATTAAATGGTAAACTGATAAAAATGGTTAAAACATGAGACAGAATTAAACAGAATTCTGTTTAGGTCAACCATGACCTGTTATACCTAATAATTCAGTATGTTATATCATAAAAAATAATTCTTGGTATGTTAAGTTATATTTTATAAATTTTGTCCTTGACTTTTCATATAATTTTATAGAATTCAAATTTCTAAAATAAGTAACGGAGGTCACAGACACTGAAATAATATCAGAGCAGCATTCTCCTAGTTTATGAATATATTTTTCTTTTGTCCGTCACTACCTTTTCCATGATTGTTTATGTTCTCTCCCCTATTATAACTCTTTAAAAATTTTTTTTCCCAATGTTTATTTAGAGAGAGACAGAGAGCGAGCGGGGAGGTGCAGAGAGAGAGAGAGAGACGTAGAATCTGAAACAGGCTCAAGGCTCTGAGCTTTCATCACAGAGCCCCATGTGGCGCTCTAACCCACCAACCCTGAGATAATGGCCTGAGCCGAAGTTGAACGCTTAATCGACTGAGACACCCAGGAGCCCCTCCTATTATAACTCTTTTGTCACTTATATTTTCTATATGACCCACCAAGCTTTCATCAATAAATACTCATTAATATGCAGAGCAAATGGGAAAAGAGGTGATTTATTCTTACTTTTATTTCACAAAGTTAAAAAAATACATTGTTTAGTGAAATTAAAAGGGTCTTGGGAGTTTGATGATACAAAATCCTGAGGACAGTTGATTAAATAAAATCTCAATTTAAACTCCTTTCCTCCTATACTCACTTATGAGAATGAGGAGAGAAATTGGTCAATCTCTTGTTAGAAATCATTTGCCATATGACAAACCAAGATTTAAAAGTATCCTTTCGACCACATGTTTTTAAGATAGCATAGTCCTACTTTCTTGAGAGTATTTAAAAGTTCCTTTCTCTCCTTTAATTCTTCAGGTTTAAATGGAAAGAAGACCACCGAGTGGGAGGTTTGGGATGGAGCTGCTAGGTCTGGCTCTAAAATGAAATAACTGTTATTTGGGACTAAGTCATTTCATTTCTCTTTCCGTGCTTATATCTGACAGAATCTGAAGAAGTAGACAATGGATGAGACTGTATGTATGTGAAAGTTTAGAACTTCAGTAAAAAAGATTTCAGTGACTTCCAAGGAATTTAATCTCAATTTAAGGTTAATTATTTAAACAATCTCTTAAGAGGCTGTGTTAAATATCTATATAAGATTTGTTAAAAGATTTTTGTTTATTTTTACATATATTTTGTAGTGTATTCATATGCTAACATTACAAATAGTCTTTAAAAAGAACTATAAAAAGGTGTTAGGAATGAAAGAAGTTATTTATGATTATATCTGTTAATAAAAGGTGAAGTTTACAATGAATAATCACTTGCATTGCTAAAATAAATGATGCAAAATATATATTTTTATTTTAATGCAATTATTGAGCTATGAAATTTAGTGGGCTCATTACCTTATAGCTTTATTTTATTGGAACGATAAAAATAAAAATAAATCCATACATTTTTGGTTTAGAAATTACTGAAATGAAACTTTCTGCCATTTAATTACATCTTTCAAAGGACTATAATCTCTTAATTGCCATGAGCTTCTCTTTTATCCTAGTAATTGGCATTCATGCACATTGCATTCATATTAAATTTTTCATGTCAGAAAGTAAGGTTGACTGCTGAATTAGAGGCTTTCCAAAAGTAAAGCTTCTGCTCTTTTAGTTTATGATATATAAATCACATTGAATATCCCACAAATATCACCCTTTGATGGGGTTAATCTATATGTTAATGGTTTCGCTATTTTCTGTGATGTTGGCCTTTTCATTTATTTAATACATTGTATTTGTGCAGTTTATATTGTTTAAAAAGAAAATTTGCAAGTTAGTGAAAGGGACTGCATACTCTTTGATGACAGGGAAATTACATTCTGTAAAACTTGTGTTTAAATGCTATTAATATATTTAAATTAGGTTAAAAAGCTCCTTGAAAGAGGGTTTGTCTGTAACGGAAGAACTTCTTGTGGAAAATTGCAAATAGATCACAACAGGGGCATGAGAAGGGTAAGTACTTTGTATGAAACTAGTGCATAGGAACCTTATAGAGTCTGTTGTATTTTAACAATCAAAAAAGACAAGCTCAGAGATTTAGGTGATATGTCTAGCTAGCTAATCATACTGTAAATACAATTCTATATCCAAAATACTAAAGCTTCAGGGATTTTCCAAAATCTCTTCACAGCTGGACAGATACAGAGGAGGTATATAAGAAATAAGGTGGCAAAGATGTGGCTGGGCCATTAGGAAGAACGCCCCTTTCTGGAGCTTGTAATGTAAAAAAGGCACAGATAATAAGAAAATGAAGCATAAGAAAATGAACTGAGTCAAAGAGACTTTTCAGTAATCTAGTCATTGGAACTCAAGGTAGGTCTTTATTTTAGAAACAAATGACATAGACTATAAAATAGCATACCCAAGTTTAATTTACTCTTCATTTCTAGGTATACTCTCTTGGTCAAGGTACTCTTAAGCTTTTTATGTCTAACTTTCCTCGTCTATCAATGGAATGAATATGACCATGTAATGTTTTTGGTGTATGTGAAGATTAAGTGAGATGATGCATATCCAGTGTTCAACATGCTTACTGGGACTGAGTCAATATTGTCATTATTAAAACAATGCTGAGGGCATCTACAAGCTTAACATGATGCTAAGCGTATCAGGCACCTAAAGTTTTCTTCTCTATGCTCACAATTGACCAGATTAAAACAAAAGTCATGTGTTTATTTCTGAAAATTAAATGCACATAACAGGAAATATTTTATTGCTTTGGCCTTAACAAAATTTGGAGTAAATGTGTAGCTAATTGATTCCACATAGAAGTATAGTGATTATATACTTCCAATTCTCTGAAATAATTCAAAAAATATTTTTAAAGATTTATTTCTGAGAGAAAGAGAAAGAGAGAGAGAAGAGAGAGAGAGAGAAAGAGCAGGGGAGGGGCAGAAAGGTAGGGGGACAGACATCTGAAGAGGGCTCGCACTGACAGCAGAGAGCCTGATGTGGGGTTCAAACCCACAAACCTTAACCACAAGATCATGACCTGAGCTAAGTCAGACGCTTCACTGACCGAACCACCCAGGTGCCCCTCAAAATTGCTTTCTGTACTGTGAGATTTCATTTACTTTTCTTTAAAAAGTATTTTTTAATATTATATAATTAGCTATATTTTCCTAGTAAGTTAAAACATATCAACCAATGCTAAATCTAATTTAACTTTGTTTTTCTCTCCTTCTCGTAAAGAATGTCCATCGTCACCCAGATGGACTGCTTCCTTCAGCATTTTTGCTAAGCATTTACATTTCATATGTGTCTTAGGCTGGGGCCAGTGTTTCTCTACATAAAAGGTGTCATACTAATTGAATCATTCTGCTAATTTTTCACTTAATAATATATTTCAGGAATATTTCTTTGTACATAGAGATTTGCACCTTTTAATAGTTCTCTAAAATTCTTAACTCACAACACTTCTTTGGTGTGCAGACTAAACGCAATATGCCTTTCTGATTCTCAAATTGCCCAATTCAGTTAAACATTGGTCCTAGACAAAAATATAAAAATTTCTTTTAAACAGAGTTAATTTGCGTTTTATAAATTCAGTTGTTCAGATATCCTTCCCACTTCTTGAGTAGCTCTTGAAAAGCACATCTGGGGTATCTCGTGACAAAACTAAAACAATTTATAACAAACAAGTTTGTCATCCTTTATGCAAAAGAAATCAATCCATGGATTGTAAGAACAAAGTGCCCTCACAAGCCGTGGAGCGCTCTGCCTGAGAGACTTGGGGCAACAGCAAGTTTCACAGAATGTAAGAAAAGATAGTGCAGAAACAGAATGTGATTGGCTAGGAGGTCAAAGAGGTCTTGATGAGACGAGGAGGTCCTATTGTCTAATACAAGCTAGCTAAAAGTCAGTTGAAGGGCTGTGGCTGGGGCTGGCTTTCCTTGACAGTGAGGCCTTTTCCATAAGATTTAGATTTGTAGGCGAGCTGAGCCACTGGGACAGCCTCCATCTGGCGGGTCCTGACGTACATATTAACCTTAACAGGAAATGAGGAGCTTGAGGAAGAGGATGCGACTTGTGAAGTCGAGATAAGGGAGAATTATGGCTTCTGAGCATAACTTTCCATCCCTCCTTTGGTCACTAGAGCAGTGCTGCTTGTCTCCCTGGGTATTTTTAGCTTCAGAGACACTTACAAATGAAATCCAAAAAAGAGATCACTTTTTCATTTTTTCTTCTTACTTTAGAGCCTGTCAACACGCTAGAGATATCTGTGTCCCTCTTCAATGCACCCCTGAGTTTTCTCTCCCTCTCTTTTCTAAGTTTGTCTCTTGCAGCTCTAGAAGTACCTTGATGGGTCCATTTTCTCTCAATTCAATGTCCAAAATGCAACAGATTGTGGGTGACCCAAAAGAGCAAACCCTAAGGCCTTTTCTCTCACGGACCCTTCTGCAGAGACAAGTGACTATGTGGTCACTTAGATACATGATTCAACACAATGACACTTCAGATAAATGAGGGGTAGATGGTATATTGGTGGAGAATTCTCAAAAAAAAAAAAAAAACCCTCATTCCTCTCTTTCTCTTCCTCTTTATACTAAAGCCCTGGGAGAAAAAGTTTGTTCTTAATTTTTTCACCATTTTACTTTTCTGCGTCTCTCATTGCCTTTTTCTCACATTTTTATTAACCAGAAAGGAATAGCTAATCCATTACTTGCCCCAAGTTATATCACTAATAGTGCCTTAAAGTGACTTAGGTGACATATATGGAGTGAGTTTCTTCTCCACACTACAGGAGCGCTCTCATCTGGGTTCTTAAAACCCTTAACTCAATAAGGAGAGAGAGAGAGAGAGAAAAAAAAAAGAGTTTGGATTTTATTCTCCCCCAAATTCTCTTCCTGGTAGATAATCTTATTCTTGCATTTCAGAAACTGTTACTATTTTTATGGTCGTTGCTTACATTATTTTTAACACTTTTTTTTGATGTTTGTTTATTTTTGAGAGAGCAGGAGCTGGAGAGGAGCAGAGAGAGAGAGGGAAACACAGAATCGAAAGCAGGCTCCAGGCTCTGAGCTGTCAGCACAGAGCCAACGCGGGGCAGGAACTCACAAACAATGAGAACATGACCCGAGCCAAAGTCTGACACTTAACTGACTGAGACACCCAGAGGCCCCTATTTTTAACACTTTTTAGTGAGATAGAAGCTTTGGGTGAACTAAAGTAAAGAGGGTCAGAAAACAAAAAAAGAATAACACAGCTTTTTAAAATATTACCCATTCCTTTAATACTAAAAGTATTGGTGATTTCCACTTCTCTTCATTGAAACAAATTTAGAATAAATATATATGTATTAAATAGATATATGTTATTTATTATTACATATTATACAATATATAATAACATAATTTATTATATAACAATATAATAATATTATATAATTTATTATATAACAATATAATATTATATAATTTATTATATAATAATAAAATAATTATTATGTAATGTATTATATAGTATTGCATATTATATATTATTTATCAAATAAATAAATATATAGGCACACATGATCGTTTCTTTAAGGTTGATAATGAGGAATGGATTTTCAGGAACTGGGTGCCTTTTGAATTTTTATTTCTACAGATAAATCTCCTTCCAAAGTGGCTCTACTAATCTATAGTCCAACCAGCAAAGTCAAACAGTATCATTTTCCTCATACCTTCACCAACACTTGACACTAGCAAACTTAAAGAAAAAAATCCATTTTATTATCATCGTGTTTATGTCATTGATAAACTTTTTGCTTTATATTATTTAGAATGGTTTTGATATATGTAGCAAGCATTAACTCTACTCAGTTAAACAATAGTAAACGTATCACATATTGTAAAGTTTCAAAAATAAGGTGGCTCCAAACACGGTGTGACCAAGGCTCCAAGTCCATTTCTCTGCATTTCCTCCAGTTCTGCTTTGCTCCCTGTGTTTGCTTTGTCCTCAGGCAAGATTTCATTCTGGTCATTTAATGGCAACAACAATTTCAGTTCTTGCATCCAGATGCAACAGTGTCCAGAGGCATAAAAGAAGGCATTTCTCCTTCATGTACTTGTTAAGAGCAAAAGAAGAAAAAAATCTTAGAAGTAGTTCCCTGCCCCCAATAAATATTGGCCATAATAGTGCAGTGCCTGAACCAGTCAGTGGCAGGAATTACGCTACACAGATGATAAATGAAAGGGTGGGCCTACGCAGGCCGACTCCATCTTGTTCTGTGTCCTTCACCTTGACCACACCTCCTCCCCTTGAGTAACCCCCCCCCTCACCTGCCTAACAGGACTGGGACCCTTCCCCAGCTGCCCCTAGGCCCCAATAAAACCTTTGTCCTTTTGAAACTCCCCCCCCCCCCCCCCCCCGTATCTCACCTCTGTGTCGGTGCAGGTAGGGGATTGAGCTCGAGCTAGCTTGAATAAAGGCTCTTTTGCTTTTACATCGGACTCGGCTCCCTGGCGGTATTTGGGGATCACGAATTCTGGGCATAACAATAAAGTCGGTTTCTACCCAAGAAGAACAAGCCCTTTTGGCTGAGGAAGAAGTTAGCCTTTCTTGAGGTGACTGAGCATACGGAAGAGAGTGGAAGTTGGGTAATGAGAAATACTGTTAGGGCAAAATTCCAGTGATACTGGGGTGAAAACTTTTTAGGTAGACAGCAGTTTCTGCTACGTTTTTGTAAGAAGCAAGGGGAAATTACCCTTCCCTTCTAAAGATACCCCAAATGGCAAATAAAATGTATTCAAATAGGAAAATATGTTATAAAATTGTAATAAATATATAAAGAAAATGAAACACACACGAGGATGGAATCCATGGAATTTCCTGACAGAAACTCAATTCATAAAGTATTAGTGTATTTTTAAAATCTAAAGTTATATGCTTGCTAGTATATTTTATGAATATATATAGATTCCTACAGATTATTAATTTTAATGTTTTAAAGTATGAACAGAGATGAATATTAAGATATATCTTCTCCACAAATGCATGACTTAGAAAAATCTTACTTCAATATGACAGGAAAATTAGCACAACACTGTAGAGACCAATGTCTGGACACTGGTAACAAAATGACTCGTTCAGTAAGGCTAACCCTGTTCTGTTTATCACTGGAACTATTTTGAAAGCAGAAAAAATATCAGAGCTCACATTTTAGAAGCAGAGACTGTAAATAAACATTCAAGTAAATATATAATGACCTGAATGGTGGTAAGTACTAAGAAGAGGGGAAAAAGCAAAGAGAAGGGTTTAGGGTGTATCAGATTGTGTTATTATTTTCAATGTGGTGATTGATTAAATCCTTCTTTAGAAGATGATATCTGATCAAAAACCTGTAGGAACTAAAGAAGGAAGGCATGCGCATATCAGGGCATTTTGCACTTCAAGTGGAGACAAGTGCAAAAAATTAGAAAAAAATCAAGTGACATTTTCTAGATAAAAAAAAAAAAATGAATGCCACAACTGTTCACTTTGCAGATGTTATTTTTACTTTTTCTTAAAATTTTTATAGTCAAGACCTAGTTGTAGAAGCAAGACATAACATATAAAAATTTCACTACCTATGGAAACTTTTAGCTATATTCTTACTCTATTTCACAAAGGATATTATACCCAAAGGAAAAATAATGGCTGGATACATATTTTTATTAAACAAGGTTTCTTTCTATATTATATTCACCACGTCTAGCACTTCTTAGGCACATCTTCAGGCTTGCTACAAAAGGTACCATTTTTCAGTGACAGGTTATGAACATTCCAATAAAGAGACATGGATACATATGTGTCAGGGCTTGTAAAGCATTCTGTAAGGAAAAGACATAGGATGTCTGTCATAACTGAGCCACTAGAAACAGAGATTCTGCAATGGACAGAGATAATTATCCAAGTTCTAGTATAATACCTGTAGTGTGCTCCTCATAGACTCAGTTTCCTTTGAATTATTCAGAAGGTTGATTCAGAAAAATAATGCACATAATGCTTTTAAAATATGACATATGCTTAATCTATGGTTGCTATTTTTATTGTGGTATCTATTTTTCTTTTTTCTTTCCTTCTTCCCTCCTCCCCTCCCTTCCTTCCTTCCTTCCTTTTTTTTTTTTTTTTTTTTTTTTTTTATTTTGAGAGAGAGAGAACGTGAGCAGGGGAGGGGCAGATGGAAAGGGAGAAAGACAATCTTAAGCAGTCTCCCTGCCCAGTGCAGTTACCGATAAAGGGCTCATTCTCACAAATGTGAGATCATGACCTAAATAGAAATCAAGAGTCAGACCCTTAACCAACTGAACCACCTAGCCACCCCATATCTATTTTTCTGTTCCATAATCAACAGGAATTTTTGAGATTAGTAAGCTGTTTCCCCTATTCTCGTAAAGGCTTCAATTCTTATGCAATGGAAGGTGTTGAATGTGTACCGGTTTTTGGGAAATGCATATCGGTGTGTGTGTGTGTGTGTGTGTGTGTGTGTGTGTGTGTGTGAGACTATGTCTGTGTCTGTTTACACATATATAAAAGCTATTCTGGTAGAGATCTGATAATAAAACATCTGAGTCAATTTTTTGGTGTTTACTGACAGCTTTAAAGCTTCAACCATCCCCCTTTCCTTTGCCCCAAGGCAAATAAGCTGAGAAGAAAACATGGATGCCCTCTCCTTTGACCCAGATGGGAAGTTTAAATCACAAAGCCCATTCCCATGCCTGGCAACACTCAACCTAGCCTGCATTCTAACCATTACAAAAACTAAAAATTTCAACTGGTCTTCTTTCCCAGCTCTCTTAAGCCATCTTTTTGACCAGGTTGGGAGTCACCCAGCTCTCCTCAGAAAGCCTAATGAGCATCACTGCAACCAAACGTTGGGTGGGACCCATCGTATTTGTGCAGAGTGGCCAAAACACATCTCTTTTTGTTTCTTACTTGTTCCTGTTACGTATTTTGTTACTTACATTGTATTCAAATTATTTTTCTTGAAAAATACAAGGACCCTCATAGCTATAGCCACATTGAGATTTTGCTTCCTGCTGAACAGTATTTACATGTTACTGAGCTGCATCCTGGGTTGCCACCAACTCTTCACCACTATGAAGGCAATTGAGGTAAATATTTTTATGTTTCTTCTCATCAACCTATGTGATCGTTCTCTGGGATATATACCCAGGTCTGGTATCACAATTGCATACCCTTTGTGTATTTTTATATCTTTGTTCCTTCATTTGCAAGAATTATTTGTATATGTTAAATATTGAGCACTAATTGAACATTTCACAAGTATCTCCTCCCAGACAATTATCTCCCTGTTAAACTGTCTCTGCTTATCTTTTGTGCAAAGGCAATTTTAATGTAATGTAAAAAACAAAGCAAAACAAAACAAAACCCACAACTTCCTTACATTTATGCTACAGGGCTCCTGTGTAAGAAGTACTTCCCCGGATTACTTAACTAGGAATAATATTCTCAACATCTTGTCCTCCATTTAGAGTCCATATTTTTATTTAGTGTAAAATAAAAATCTCGTTTTATTTTTTCTCCAAATAGTGTTCCAGTTTTCCCAAGATCATATATGAAACGTATATCTTTTCTTTTATCTTGTATAGGTACTACATAAACATAGATTATGTCTTATTTCCCCATTCTGAACCATTGCTTTGTATTCTGTGGCTTCTTATTGTGTGATAATATGCAGTAGAGTGAGCCCCCATCATGTCTTTCCTTTTTTCAAACATAAATTATTTAACGATCTTAATTTTCCAAAATAAAAATTTGATTTGGGTTGCATTTAGGTACTGGTTTAGTTTGTGAAGCAATTATCAGCCACTTAATCCATTGGTAAGTTAGGTATATTTTACTTATTTAGGTAGTTTTAAAAGATTACTATGGTATATTTATGTTGATAATAGTTATAAAAATTTTCTGACAGTGTTGAGCATTTCTTGTTCAGTTATTTCCTAAGATATTAGTAACTTTATTACTATTTTGGGTTATATAAGAATATTATATTCTTTTTTATTTTTTTTTAATGTTTATTTTTGAGGAGAGACACAGAGCATGAGCAGGGGAGGGGCAGAGAGAGAGGAAGACACAGAATCCGAAGCAGGCTCCAGGCTCTGAGCAGTCATCACGGAGCCTGATGCAGGGCTCCAACTCACAAACTGTGAGACCATGACCTGAGCCGAAGTTGGGTGCTTAACCAACTAAGCCACTCAGGCGACCCTAGGAATATTATATCATATTATATTATATTATATAGCACAGTAAAAGTCCATGGTTATGTACCTTATTCAGATCTAAGACATTAGATGAATGACTTTGTTTGTACCCCTGTCAATCCACATTAAAAAAAAAAAAGTGAGATAAAAATAATTATAGTTATTGGTTTTTTTTGACAGAAGCAAGGGAACATGGAAGAGATGGATGGAACTGTCCTTAGAGAAATGTTAGTATTGGCAACTCCAGGGTCGTACAGTGTGTCCCTGAGTCATTATTTTCCTCCTGCTCAATTTTCCTGGATTTAGATCAGAATATAGGTAATATCCAAGCAGATATTCTTTCAGTTGCTGTTCTTTTTCGGAAGACACTGAATACCACAACACCAAGAGTCATCTTTATCCTGTTGATAGCAGGGTGGGCAACTGCCCATTGGTGATGTCAAGCCCTTTAGATCAAGGCCACAGAATTCTTCCTGCTTAGAGTGGTCAGAGCATTTTATTAACTGGTAATAAGGCAATACTGAATTACATGTAATTTATATTTTGTGCCCTGTTGACCATGCCCTGGCAGGTCTTATTGCATTTTCTGAATGTTTTCACTGGTGCAGAAAAATTCCTGTTACATTTGACCAAATATTCCCATAATCCCTTGACTATTTTTTTTTTTTAATTTTTTTTTCAACGTTTTTTATTTATTTATTTATTTTTTGGGGGGGACAGAGAGAGACAGAGCATGAACGGGGGAGGGGCAGAGAGAGAGGGAGACACAGAATCGGAAACAGGCTCCAGGCTCCGAGCCATCAGCCCAGAGCCTGACGCGGGGCTCGAACTCACAGACCGCGAGATCGTGACCTGGCTGAAGTCGGACGCTTAACCGACTGCGCCACCCAGGCGCCCCATCCCTTGACTATTTAAAAACATGTTGATTTTGTTATATTTTTCAGTGATGATCAAATCACCTTCAAATAATGGAAGCTTCATCTATTTCCTTTCAACCCTTTTTTTTTCTATTAATTTAGCGCACTGGTAAGTATTTTTTTTTAAATCATAACAAATTCAAACATCCATGCGTTTTCCTGACATTAAAGTGAATATGTCTAAAGTTTATTCATTACCTAGGATTTTCCTGAATATTTGGGGGATGTAGCCATTTTCAAACTATAAATACCCCTTTCTCTTCTATTTTTTTTAAATGCACGGTTTTGAATATTATAAAATTCTTCTCTATATTTGTACCTTAACATTTTGACTATAAATTCATCTCTTGTGAGACAGGTTCTTATGTGCCATATCCCTAAAGTTTGATCAACCATAAATTAAGTATCTAAATATCAAAGTCTAATAATATTTTATTCATAGTAATCAAACTAAGAGATAAACAGTGCAGGAGTTTCAATATGAAAATCAGTAGATGTATTTTTAGCTGCCTTAAGTATAACAAGTAAACTCAAACTGTATTGGGACATGTATTTGCACATTTCATTTTGGCTAAGCTCATAAGAAATTGTTCTAAAAGTAAAGATAATAGTGCACTCTTTTTTTAATATGTATTTATTTTTGAGAGACAGAGACAGAGTGCAAACGGGGAGGGGCAGAGAGAGAGGGATAGAGATCTGAAGCAGGCTCCAGTCTCTAAGCTGTCAACATGTATCCTGATGTGGGGCTGAAACTCACAAACCATGAGTTCATGACCTGAACGGAAGACAGATGCCTAACCCGGAACCACCTAGGTGCCCCGATAATAGTGCTATTTTTTTTGTGTAAAGTTAAAATCAAAATTAGAACTGTTGAAAATTACTTTTTGTTTTTTTACCACCTCTTGTGATTGTGACTAGTTCCATATATACAATTCAGTAAAATCACACGATAAAGAACATGTCTTTTGTCTTAAAAATTCTGTGTAATTGTAAATGTTCTTTTAAATGTACTTTCAAATGGCCTAACAAGGTTTCTTATGATGTCAATTGAAAATGCTCTTGTAAATGTTGATTTCTGAAGTTCACAAAAATAGATTTTGAATGCTCTTGCAAATATCCTTGTGATTTGGATTTAGTGATCAGGAGAATGAAAATGTTAGGATTTCACTTTACTAGATTTTATCCTATATATTTATAAGTCCTACTGTGAAACAAACCTAGTAATTTATGATACAAAGAATTTACCTGTGTGTGTATGTGTGTGTGTGTGTGTGTGTGTGTGTGTGTGTGCTTAGAATTAAAATCTCTTTGGAAAGAAATGATTGCATAATAAATAAAATTCAAAATCATATAATCATGTACAATAAATGTAAGATGAAACTAAAGTAGAAAAATATCAAGATAGATTTAAGAAAGAGTTAGAGGTTGGGCTGAATACTCAAAGATGTGAAAAATTAGAGAAGTAGATGAAACGTTGAAGTAATTGTAGATAATTTTTGTGCTTTCATACTGCATTAATCTAAGAATATCTTAAAGTCTTATTAAGTCTCTTTAATAATTTTTATTACACTAACAAGGTATTTTAACAGTTACTGTCTTAGTGGACAGAGACCATTTCTCTCTTCTTTCTCTTTTTCTTCTCAAGTGGACGATCTATAAATTATCCATTTATCACATTCTTAAATGAATCATATCAAAGATTTAATAACTTCTTGGTTTCATAATCTTCCTCATGTGATCTTTCTTGATATTCAAATGTAATAGGAGCATAACAAAACAAGATGTTAACAACTGTTAACAACTCTCCCTGCATTAAGCTGTATTAACATAAGCCCTTTATCCTGATTATACCAGATATCTTTCCTAGTGGACTTGTGTTGGCTTCCTTGGCCTCCTTGATTTAATTTTCAGATATATAAGACATTAAACGTTGGCTAATATAGCAATAACAGTGGAAACATCAGTACACCTGGTCATTGCCTTCAAATTATGTATCTCTACTGAGAAGAATGTAAAACAACTATGGAAGGAGCGTGGTCCAAACTTATACAAAGTCTTAGTGGATTAGGAGACACTTTTACCACTTTTGAGTAGTATGTTTATAGTCATGGAAATGTTGTTAACAATAAATAAAAGAAAAAGAAATAATAAAAAAATGAACAAGAGATGTGGTGAAATTATTCCACATTTATTAGTAGTACTTTTTTACTGTTTATATTTTAATGGAATCATGAAAGATATGCCCTTAATAGTGTGATATGAATGCTTTCAGGGAGGGCCTTTTAGACACTATTCCAAAGTTAGCAAGGTCACATCTTCATCGGTAAAGTTTCTAGAAGAGAGGAGCATTAATTGCTTTGGTAGATTTAAAAATAAAGTGAGTTATTTTGCTCTCTAATTTCCTACCTGTATGCAGTTCAGTTATTAGTAGGTGTGGGCATATTTTCCTCTAATCAAATTTTTCAAACAATCTCTATTAAGAAGTCAGTAAAACAAAGTATTGAAATGCAGATTGCATTGATTTGCTCCAAGTTATTGCAAGGTAAGAGGAAACAGTTATCTTAGGGTAAATCAATATAATCTACATTAAAGTACATTGTCTCTCAGAGTGCCAGGAAATATTCAGTGATCTCCATTACAAAAGTGGCCATTGTGACCACCTTATGTTGTCAGTCCTTAAATTTATATCTCTTGCACCTCACGGTAAGCAAGATTTGTAAACTTTATCACAACCTAAATTTAGTTTCCCTTGAGTTTCCACTCAGTGCTTTTAGTTTCTGGTCAGAGAGGGAAGCAGTATCTGGTAAATTTCATCATAAATAAATGTGAATATCCAGATTCTAGCTATTATATCTTCAAAGTAGTGATGACTTTATATCACCACTATCTCAAAACTTATACCATTATTATAATTTTGATAGTCAATTAATTATGATTCTATTAAATATTACCTTCCCCCAAAATAAATTTCTGGTTTAATTCTGGTATTCTCTCTAAAAAGTCTCTCCTGGTGGAGCAGGTACCCTTTAACATTTCTGCTTGAGTAAAGCCAAAGGAACTTTTAATTACTCCACATGCAATATTAATTCCTTTGTATGAGTCAACATGAATCTTGTAAACTGTTGCTTGGAAAGTAAAAAAAAAAAAAAAAAAAAAAAAAAAAAAAAAAAAAACAGCAAAGTTGAAACTATTCCATTCACATAAAACTGATACTTCCACATTGTAAACATATGGGAAGAAAACAAACTATAAGAAGCCTAAGAAGTCTTTTAATTTCTTTATGGTGATTTGTCATAAACATTTCTACATTGTTTAGTTTATAAATCTTTTCAAAGCTCTTAATAATAAAAAGACAGATGCCTTTCCATGTAACAAAAGATGATGTTGAGCATAAATGATGGAAGTATAAAAAAAGCAATATCTGTGAGACCAAACCCATTACTGTTTGATTGACAAGTCCCTTCTTGTCTGCTGTCCTGAGAATGGGGATGAGAAGAGAAATCCTGGGCCTTCCAGAATGTTTGAGGTAGTGCAAAAATATGATGTTAGATAAGTCCATACACAAATATTTTGTACAACTGTCATTAATTACAAATTTGGGAAATTTCAAATGTGAATTTACTTTGAATTTATGTTATAACTCAAATATGCCTGAAAAATGGCTTGGCAGTCAAACTAAACATCGCTATTAAAATGTGCTCTTACACGTTTTGTATTTTCTCCATTTTACTTATAATGGAACTATTTATTAGCTGTCTACTTAAAAGTCATTTGCCTCTTCTGATTTAGTAACAGTATCTTCATTTTTCTTTCTTTGTTAATATTTATTTATTTTTGAGAGAGAGTGCAAGCACGTGCATGCGAAGAAGTTGGGGAGGGGCAGGGAGCAAGAGAGGGACTGAGGACCCTAAGCAGGCTGAGAGCAGTGAGCCCATCTTGGGGCTTGAACTCACTTAGAAGCCAGGAGGTCATGACCTGAGCCAAAGTCAGATGCTTAACCTACAGAGCTACCTTGGTGCCCCCAAATTACCTTCATTTTGAGAAAGACAACTCCCGGTGCTCTAGGAAGTTGCACCCATACCCAGCCCAGTCCTCAGAATAAAAAATAGCACTTCTAATTCAACCACAGTAATCCCCTCTTCCCTTGTCCACGATTGGTTTAAACATGAGGAGTCATTAACTTCTGATCAGTTAAATACATGGTAATAATTGATGAAAGGGCTTAAGAAAAACTTTTCCTTCCTACTAAAAGAGAAACATCTTAAGAACAAAGTGCTCTTTTCATCTTTGACAAAAAGAATTTGAGAAAGTTATGCCTGCAGTGGATGCATCTACCTTGTGACCACGTGTATAGAAAGAAAAATGTACTAGCAACGTCAATAGGAACACAAAGATGAGGAGATTTTTGAGGTTACCAGTTACCACTAGGTCAACCAATTTGAACCACCCAGCTTTGGATTTTTTATAAAGTAAAATAGTAATGTAAGATAATAAATTGCTTAACACTGTTGAATATTTTGCTACTCATGCTCAAAAATGTTCAGACTTAATAAAGTCCACAAATGTCCCCACACATCCATCATTTTCTCAAGATGAATGTACCATATTCTCAGAGGGAGAAAGAAGTCATCAGGGGAAACTTTCTACTCTTCAAACAACAATACAGATAATATAATGCAATCCTTGTTTGCCCTTATATTCTTTGGAGCCTTTTCTTTTACAATGAGTCTCCACATGGAATCAATGATTGACTAAACCCACTACTTGTGATCTTGTGAACCCCATTAGCCATTTTTTAAGGATAATTTTCTTTTGGTTGTGTTTTTTTCTCCATCAACGTCTTTCTGTCTATGGATCAAATCTACAATGTTCTGGTTATCTCTCATATTAAAATGGAAAGAAAAAATAAGGAAACCATTCCTAGATTCCATGTGCCCTTCCAGGTTTGTCTTATAACAGAATTGATTTAAGGTTTTTAATATATACGTGTATATATATATACACATATATATGTATATATATATTATACATACTATATATATAATTAACATATATATTATACATATAATATATATAACATATATGTGTAACATATATATAGAACTTATATAATATATATAACGTTTATATTTATATGTATAAACTTTCTTTGCACTTTCTCACCCTTCAACGTGGTCCAGACTGTCTTCTGCTCTACCAGTTCCCTGGCTTAAAAGGACATCAATTTCCTTCATGTTGAAAACTCCAAAAAAAAAAAAAAAAAAAAAAAAAAAGAAAACTCCAGTGGTACCTTTGCTGTTATGTTTTATTTGTCCAGCCGAC
Source organism: Panthera pardus (assembly GCF_024362965.1). Lineage (NCBI taxonomy): Eukaryota > Metazoa > Chordata > Mammalia > Carnivora > Felidae > Panthera > Panthera pardus. Next base: position 91,927,418 of record NW_026526688.1, on the reverse strand, counting down.
AGTATCCCAAATTGGCAATACCCTCCTTTTGGAATACTTCCACTTCCTCCTTTGGTTCATGTGACCCATACATTCCCAATTTTCCTCTATAGATTTGGCTATTGTTTGTAATTTCCTCTTCTCCTTAACTACTTTTATGAATGTTGTTTTCTTACTGGAACATATCCCACTTTCTTTTCTCAATCACACTCTCTTCATGAGTGATTTCATCTATTTCTGATTAAGGAGTGATTTTTATAAAAATGACTCTCTTGTTTTTATTTCAGACTAATGCCCTCCACTGAGCTTATAATAAATATGCTTAACTGTCTTTTTGAGATCTCCACTTGCTTGTCTCACAGTCATTTTAAAATTTAAAACCTACAAAATAGGAACCAAGACATTGGAAACCATAGTTTTTCAAATAATTTCCTTCTGGTTTATTTTCTTCCTGCTTATAGCACATAGTAGCATAAAGTTAGCAAATTCTTCTCAGCAGAAGAGGGTTTTGCTGATGTATTGCTCAAATTTGAATGACTCTTTTTTTTCTGATGAAAGTTCAAATGGGTCATAACCTTAGGGCAGCAACATGCCGTAGGTCTCAGACAGGCAAGTTAAGAATTTCTATGTGAGAGTAAACATAGACACTGGGCAACAACAGTTGATAGTCTGCAGAGCCATCATAAAAGTTAAGCTTATTTCATGTTTAGAAATCCTGGAAATTTATGCAGTATCAAGTAGAAACAGAAATTGAACCTCTAGAAATAGAGCCAGGGACTATTTCTGACTGAAACTCAGTATTGATCTGAAGCAGAGAGGCTGACTGTGCTCAGCAATTAGAGTACCAATCCGGAGGGAAGAGGTATTTGCTGAGTTTGCTTGTTTATTTCTTAGTTTGTTGGCATGTGGTCCTTAATACATGTGAAAGTGAGCACAGAAAACAATCATGGGGTAAAAAAGATATAGACTAATGAATAGAGCAGAGAATCTGATCAACGCATGGATTCACTTGTTAATGAAATTTGCAAATTCCTTCTTTTTGAGAAATTAACTGTGTATCTCAAATATCCATGAGTGAGTTATATGCCTCTAAGATTTGTGCATTTATCCCATTCTGAGTTTCAGATTTCGTCATTCTCAATCATTTTATTGTCTACACAGTTCTGAGCTAAAGAGACCCTTTAGGTTTTGCTGTAAACATAAAAGTAACATATGAAACATGGATTAAAGACTTCAGTGCTCTTGGTAATGGACCTCCAAACCACACTCCGAACAAAGCACGGGAATTCATGATTGCATTACAGAAATAGTTCATTTGTAGATTCCCAGCAAAGAACACCTATTTCTTAACCTGATAAAATTGTACGTTTCTAGAACAAAACGGAGGGAGAGAATATGTTATTACTTAAGAGACTCTCATAGTATCAATTTATTTGTTTATTTATATTTTATACTTTTATTTTTCACTGGGTCTCTTTAATGTAGGTGTTCCTGGCTGGACCATATAAGAAGTTGAAGGTTCACCTTTCAGAAAAGGTTGCCAAACGTTTTTCCAAATTGATTATATCATTTTACATTCTCACTAGCAGTGTAAAGAGAGTTCCATTTTCTCCACATGTTCAATAATACTTTGGGATGCTCAGTCTATTCAATATTAGCCAATATAATGGTTGTGTAGGGGTGTTTCCTTATGATTTTAATTTACATTTATGTAATGAATAATGGTGTTAAACATCTTTTGATGCTTCTTAATGTTTTTTGTGAATTGTCTTTTTTCCATATTGAGTTGATTTATTTTGTTATCATTCATCTGTAAGAATTCTCAATGCAAGTTCTTTGTCAGATATGTATTCAGTGATATTTTCTCCCATTCTGTGACTTGCTTTTTCACGTTGCTCTTGGTGACCTGTGAAGAGTGAGAAACTGTTTAATTTTGATGAGGTTCCATTTATCAAAATTTGCTTTTGTATTTTGTGCTTTATAGTCTATTTAATCAATTTTTGGTCCACTCTAAGATCACAAAGTGTTTTGTTTGTTCTGGAAGGGTTTCTTTGTTTTTGTTTTGTTTTGTTTTGTGCTTTGTTTTGTTGTTGTTGTTGTTTTTTGGTTTAAGGTTTCATTTTTTTTAAATGCTTTCACATTATAAATAATTTCCTCCTTAAATTTATGTAAACATCAAGGTTTATATTGTTTTTTTTACATTTGTCTATCATTTTTTAAAAACTTGCCAGTTATATTTTATTCTTTTTTTAGAGATAATAATGATGATATAAGTAGCTAAATTATTATGAAGACCTTACCATGATCCAGAACTCTTTAACCTGAATTATCACATTTAGTGCTAAAAACAACTATCAATAAGGCACATTCTAACAGTGCCCTTTATGTAAAACAGACTGAAGTAGAAAGAGGTTATACTTAGACTCATCTAGTAAGTTGAACATTTAGAATCTTCCCAAACAGCACAATTTCATCACCAAACTCCATTCCATGTAACATATCATCTCTCAAGTGTATAATTATTTTTGACCAATATTTCAGAATTTTCCCACTAATTTAATAGAAAAAACACGTCTACAACTTTTGGTAGTTGGCCTGAGACACTCCAGTTAATACGTGTTTTCAAGTTTAAAAATTCATTTGAGAAGTGATCTCTCCCTTTAACTTTTTATTATGTATATTTTTATTTTGTTTATATTTTTATTTGCAGAGATGCATGTATACTGTTTGGGGTTTGATTTTGCTCTGGCTTTGTAGAAGAGAACTTTATTCTGGGTAGTCAAGGACTTGTCATATCCATATTAAATTGGTTTTTCCAGGGTGGGTGCTATCTAAAGGTGTAAATACACCAATCCAAGTAACCTATTTTAAGAAAAGTTTTTCATAAATTCCCCAAAGATACACTTAATGTGTTTAAAACAGTTCACTTGTCTCTGTCTTTCTTTGTGGGACAAATGTCACATATGTATCTGTAAATCCACACCATCAGCAGAATTATATATACTCAGTCATTACTCATTCAGTTCTTCTAATTCACTTGACAGTTGACACTGGTTTTGGGTTTTTCCACTCATTTAAGTGAATTTACATTTATTTTTCCATTATTTGTGGACATATTTCTATACATCGAAGACAAAGATGGATGGAAGTAAAGTTAATGGCTAAGATTTATGTCAAATATATCTAAAATGATTTCTATAGTGACATTTTACACTCAAAAATAATCTTTAAAACTTTTCTAGTGTTTTAGGGGAAATGCTATAAATATTTGGAAAGTACTGAATAAAAAATAAATAAATTAACTGAAACATTTTCACTACACATTAATTTGAGTATTTGCAATAAAATAGTTGAAATCACCATATTGGTATATCATATTGATTAAGATTGTGAGCTGTGCATTTAGCTATGTCACTTTGATTACTTTTGGGGCAATTCAGTCAGTCTCTTGGTCTTAATTATTCTGTATAACAGAGACAGTAACAACATGTAACTCACTGGATTACTGTGGTCTTAAATAACTTACTTATGAAGCACTCTGCAGAGTGTTTGACATATACTAAGGGATAATTAAATGCTAGCTGTTATTATTATTGTAGATTCCACATCTTTGGAAAACAGTAAAAAGCCCTGTGCCTTTTTAGTATTTATAAACATCATATAGAGATGTATATGATTAACTTTAATTAACATTTGAAACATGTTGCCTTGCAAATCCCATTGTATTAAAAAAAAGCACACACAAAACCTTTAAAGTCTTCTTATCCCCTAATATTTGTGTCCCAATTCAATAACTTTATCTACCTTTCTCTGTCTTCTCTCACTATATGAATATATTATCATTCCCAACAAGCCAATGTTTCCCAAAGTATAGTCCTCAAACTACATGCATCAAAACCATCTGGTTGCTCAGACAAAAAAAAAAAAAAAAAAAAAAAAAAAAGGATCTAGTTTCTCGTTCAAATAATCATTTCAAGGTATCACTCCCAGAGATGCTAATGAATTGGAATCTTGAGGAATTTGCATGTTTAACACTTATTCCATGTATCTTATGCACACAAAAGTTTAAAATTCAGTATTTTAGAAGACTGATCTATTCATTATTATTCAAATGTTTATCTTTAGTTGATAAGTGCCCTCTTGATGGAAAATATCCATTTCAGTAATTATGCTCAATCCTCAAAGAATCCCATAATTTTACTATCTTTCATATATGCAACATTGGTTCGTATTTCAAACCACATTCATCTTTCAAATTTTGACTCATATCCTGTTACTTTCATGTCTTCTACAACTTTCTCAAATCTTATGTGAAAAACACTTTCAAATCCTAAAGAAACGTTTACTGCATCCCATTGTATTTTGCTTTCTGTTATTATTCGAACTTGCATTCGAACTTAACAAAGTGAGGGATAATGGAGAGCACAGCTGTGATGATCAACCAGACATATGTGGTTTGAGCTGATTGTGCTAATTACTGCAGAAGTTACTTGGTCCCCCTGGTCACTCTTCTCATCTTAAAATATGTAAAATATTAAAATGTCCACTATATTTAATATTTTAAAACATTTACTAATATGGCTATATTCACTAAATTGATTATGATTAAATATGATTTATATAAACTACCTAATTCATGCCTTGCACGAATTAGTCAATCAAAACATTTACCTTCCCCTAGCCTTTTATTTCCTTCATTGTTTTTGAAAGGATTACATGTGAGGGAGTGTGTATGCGTGTTTCCAGCTATATGCTTAAACATTTGGGTCTTTGTATCTATAACCAATAGCATAAATATTCATGATTGATTTAATTACCATCAATATATTCAAAATATTACTTTATTAGAGTGTCACAGCAATATTTATCATTTTTGCAGGCTGAAGTATAGGTTGATTACTTATTTACACGTATGCTGTCTTCACGAGGCTTGAGCTCCTTATTTGTGTATCTCTAGAACCTCTTGTAGAACATGGTATGAAATAAGAACTTTATAAGCCTGTGTTGAATGAATGAATGAGTGAAAGAGAAATTCTGAACAAATGTTGATTTCGGTAACTTGTTTAATCTTGGAGCAGAGAAATGCATTTTTGTTTGTTTTTATCTGATTACTGGGGTATGCATATAAAACAATTAAGATCTCTATACATTCTTTGCTATTTAACTTAGCTGTCATGTCACCCACTTTTAAAATGTAAAACCTGGCATCTAGGAGCTGCTGGCTGGGTAGGTGAATGAACGAATAACTAAGTGTGTGGATTTTTCATAATCCCAACATTCTGGCATTCATTTATAAAATAGCATTTGAGATGGGTTTGGAGAGAACTTGCTGAAAGCAATTATGTCCTTGTTTATGTGTAAGAATTTTACAGTTCAAAGAATGAGGAGTTCAAGGTCACAAATTATTTACTTTGAAGACAAAAAAAAAGGGCACACATATGGACATTTTTATTCATTTATTTTAACAAATACTTTGCAAAAATTTAAAATAAGAAATATGAAAAACTTGAAATTGTGTATATATTTCAAGAAAGCATAACAATGAACATTAAAAAATAACTTTCTCTCTGTGTATAACTATTTGTAGTTTCCCATGATCAGAAGAAAATGGTAATGAATTAGCAATAATCAATTTATTTAAATTTCATCTAAACACTTCTTGTCTTGGCCAGCAATATCATTTTGATAAAATGGTGCCCACTATGATTCACGATCGTTGGGCTCTACATTATGTGACTAGAAGAAGAAATTTTAAATCAATAGCTAATATTAATGATAACTGAATAGAGTGATTGAATTTTGCACACACTATTTATAAGTCTACCCTGAGAATAAAAGATATGAATAATGGATGAAAAAAGTTGTCATTCTTTTAGTTAACATAATTTTCACATGAAATCAATATATGTACCTCTCATGTTGAAACTAACATTCATTAAATAGCATTTGTATAAGAACAAGAATCATCATTTGTTAATGGCTAATGAAAATGAGATTATATTTGTTTAACTGATGTGGACAAAGTTATAGTCTTAGAATAATTTGTAGGTCTATGATATTTAGACCACCCTCCATCAAGTGCTTATTGTATATTGATTCTATGCCCTGTACCATGACTGCCCGTCTTAAGTGAACTTGCAGAAAAAGTTGGAAGGTTGGTCTGAATCCTCACGGGCTTAGAATTGTCCAAAGCCCTTCTCAAAATGCGTATTCTTGATTCCTTACGTACAGAGATTTTCAATGTGTAGGAGTAGAATAATTCCTAGGAATTCTTAACACAGACTCCTGGCACTTGCATACACTAAAATGTGAGTATCACTGGATTAGAAAATAACACAGATTTTACTATTTCTTATTATTCCTTGCTTAATTAAAATATCGCATTATTGTGATAAACAGTCCCTTCTCTGCTTTCTAGCCTCTGAAGACAATATTTTTTTAAATGATTGAAGTATTAGCAAGTTTTCAGTAGTGTACCTTATCCCCGACAACCAGCTCTACCATACGACTTGTGGAGCATATATTTCCTAAATTACTCGCAAGCTACTGAAGGCGATAATTTTTATGCAATATACAGAGACAATTGTCTTTCTCACCTTTTGTATTTGAAGGCCCAGAACTTTATGAAGCGTCTTTGTTATTGTAAGTATTGCCTTATTTTGTTTCTACTGATTTTGAAAAACAAAACAAAACAAAACAAAAAAAAAACAACTGGAAAAAAAATGAAACTCAACAAAAGGTAGTACTTTCAAACCTTTGAATATGATGAAAAGCAGTATTGCTATGTATCTATGTATATTTTCTATAAGAAAAATCAGAAGAAGCAGTTAACAGTTGTATCAGAGTCCTAATTCTAAGTAAATTTCTAGCAATGTTCAATGAAAAAGATAAAAACTGTGCCTACACGTATTTGGAATACCTTTAAAATAAATAATTTTCAAATTTGAACAGTTAGCATATTTGCATTATTTTTGAAGAGCATAAAAGGAAGCAACTTATTACCTGTACCATAATTACCAACCAAGCAATTAATTAAGCCTATTAAAACATACATATTCATTCTATATATTACTTGCCTCTCTGTGCAAAGTATTATGCTAAGAACAATAGAGAATACTAATCCTTTAAGACATATGTTTTCCTCCTTGGAGTTTATAGTTAGATATGGACATAAAACATGTACAAATCAACAAAAATCTTTGGGTATTTTTTTGTGAATTAAGGGGGACTCAATACCCCTTGAGTACTGAGTGGATGTGTGACTGATTTTCCAGGGTAGGGATGAAGAAGAAAAAGTCCAAGTGACAAGTGGATGCACAGTGGATAAAGGTGTTCAGATTCAAGGAGACTTACCGCAATCTGAGCAAACTCTCAGAACCATAGCATTAAGAGAAACTAGGGAACAATAGAATAAACTTCTTCATTCTACAGAAATACCAGTCCAGTGACTTGTGCACTGACACAGTGTGCTAAATTATATTGTTTCTCAAAGGGCAATGAAACCATCAAATAACTTGAGTAAGTATTCGATGTCAAAAATACATGACAATGAAAGTGATCATATTTCCATGTAAATACATCAGAAAATAAAATGTATAAGCTAACTTAAAGTCAATTCAAAAATGCACCTAATTTCAACTAAAGCTGAAATATGTAAACTTCAACATTTATACGTGTAAATAGTGGTTTTTGTTATTAAAAAATGTGTAACAAACAGTTAAAGGATTGCATCCTCTTGTGGTGTTTCCATTTTAGGAAAATTAATACAATATTCTGAGTAAAAGAGGAGTACAGTGTTGTTCCAAAATCACTTTAAGGATTTAGAAACTATGCTACATGATTTCCCCAATGTATTGCAAAAGAATTTAATCACTGAATTATATTAAAAGACATCAAATGTAAGAAGAATAATACATGTTTATTATTGAAGATGTTAATATTAGCACAAAAAAGGACAACTGTCTACACTAAATTAATTTAATTCTTCCTAGGTATAGTTGTAGAATTGGATCTCACTGTATGCAATACTCATATTAACAGCATGTTTCCATAATTTGATTTTAAATTCCACTGCCAGATTGATCCACTATGTATATAAATTAATAAAAGAGAAAAATAAAAATATGTTTCATATGCATATTCCCTGGTTTTTTTTTTCGTTTGGTTTATATTTCTGTTCACAGTGAAACACTTATTTTACACTTGTATATTCAATTATTGTTATTTTTAAGGGAGAGTTTTGAAAGCCCCTATTTTACTATAAACTTTTAGGCTTTTAGTAAAAATAACAATCTTAAATAAATTAGGAGAAATTGTTTTTTCAGAAAAAACATGTTTTCTCATTACCGTGTTTTTTTTTCCAACTTTTTAAATATTTATGTATTTTTGAGAGAGAGAGAGACCGAGTGCGAGCAGGGAAGGGGCAGAGAGAGAGAGGGAGACACAAGATCCGAAGCAGCCTTTAGGCTCTGAGCTGTCAGCAAAAAGCCCGTCAAGGGCTCAAATTCATTAACTGTGAGTTCATGATCTCAGCTAAAGTCTCTTGCTTAACCAGCTGAGCCACCCAGGTGCACCGATCATTATAGTGTTTTAAGTATTGTAAACACTTCCTAAAGAAGTGTAACTACCATGTCGCTTGCTTTACTCATCTTTTTCATGCATGAATACAAGAAAAATTCATTTCATAGGCTCCAAACTGTCAAAATTGCAGTTTATGTTATTCTTCTCTACAGTCAACCATTAGCTATTCTAAATTTTAAAAATGAGTTCTGCTATATAACTTTTCAGGATATGTTGTTGGAGCAAAACATTTTTATTGACCATTTAAAATATACTAAATATTTATAACTTCTTACAAAACAGTTCCAAATATCAAAATAGTACTGAAAATTTTCTAAATATTATAGTCAAAATATGAATGTTTATGTAATTATAAGCTGACCTAGGCTCATCCAGTTTTGTTCTAGCTGATGGAGCTGTAAAATTATTGCTCTCCGAAACTTTTGTATTTTTTTTTAATTTGAATTTTGCTGTCTTTTCCTTATTAATAAATTATTGTATTCAAATTTGAAATATTTCTAGTTTGCAGTGGGCTGGGAAGCCAGATAAAAACAACAAAAAGTTTTAGTAAAATGAGTGAAATAAAAGAATGAATCAAACTAAGGAATATCTAAAGGTATTTTGCTGTTGTTGTTAGAAAAATCTGGCTATGTATGCATACATTATTTTACCAGCAATCTGAGATTCTAAATAGATATTAATGTGTGTGTGTGTGTGTGTGTGTGTACTAAGTAAACTTCTCTGTTCACTTAATAAATGATAAGTAAAAAGAAACTCACAAGTTGGGTGTTAAAGATAAAATTAACTAATTTCCCTTTAAAAAATTCAGGGTGTCTTAATTTGGGTTTTCCCAGAAGCCAGTCCTGAAACAAGAATCTGACTGGCAATTACTTTGTCAGTGGTCAAAAGGATAACAGATCCAAGCGAGGAGATGTCAAGAACAAAGAGAAGGGAGTATCTAGGGGTATCAGTGAGCTCATCTGTGGGTAAGTGGGGCACTTGGCCCATCAGGGATGTGTGCAAGAACACACTTTAGAGTTATTCATCTTAGGGATGGATGAGAGTTGGCATAATTTACTTACCAATGTCCATCAGTCATAGTTTGATAACTACAGTTGGGGAATAAGAGTTAGGGCAAGGGAGTGGGAATTTCATTCCTCAGCACTTTCAGCCTTCTAGCACTTTTCAGCCCGACTATTGAAATTTACCAGGCGGAGAATCACAGTTGCTTGAAGTAGTTGAGCTGTCTGTCCACCTAGCTGAGAACACTGAGTGCTGAGTACTTGCAAGAATACCACTGACTGGGTCTCCTGCAGAGGATAACAATGGAATGTGGAGACTTTTAGGATACATTAACAGCAGAAAGACTGGGATTATTTGGTAAATGTTATATTGAAGTATGTATGTTTGATCTATTGTAAATCTCTCCTTAAGTGTCACTTTCTCTTTATTGTGTAGTCTCTGCTAGGAAAATCAGAGAAGGGTGGCAGGGAATGAATGCGATGCTCAAAGTGAAATGAAAGTGAAACGGAAAACTTCACTGATGTTTCTAGATCCCAAGAAAGAGCCCAAATCCAGTACATATGACCTTGTGAGTGTACAAAGTTAGCCAACAAGAAATTGCACAATACACTTCTCATCTGCCATTTTACATTACTGGAATGGAAACACATTTTGAGAATTACCCAGAATGTTCTTTAAGTTTGTGTCAATAGCTTCTGAGTTACAAAGGGTGGCTTCAGTAGTTTTCATGGTAAAGCTAGGATGGCATATTTGTATAATTAACACTCAAAATGACATAAAGGTAATGATATGGAGGTACTGGAAACATGTTTGCATTATTTAAAGTGACAAATGTTAATTTAGTGGATAAGCAATTTGTCACCTGCTTGGGACCTAGTCTCACAGCTGTGGGAATCAAACCGAAGCATGCCTTACTGAAAGTCATTCCAGAAACACCTGTTCCAGACAAAAGGATAAATTACTTTTATTCTTAGCTTATGTGAATATTATTTGAAATGTGTGGGTCATTTGCCACAGTTTTGGCATCATTAAGAAGACTTATCAAGTTCACAGATGTTGTGCTCACTAAGGATTAGACATGACTGAGCTGAATGCAGAGAAAAGGCTTGCAAGATTAGATAATGAAGGGGAAAAATTCCCTTTGGGAGCTTAATATTTTGGCCAATTAGATCCAATAATGTTGGATTTTCTGCCTTATTGCAAGAAATGTAGATTGTGAGAGTGAGGGCTTCTCTGATAAGTTTTTCTTATAAGTTTTCTCTGTTAAGGTTTTAGTAAAAATTTATTTTTTAATAAGAGCAAAACAAAGACATTTAATAAAGAAATAAGTGAACAAAGATCCTGTGTAATGTTTTTTTTCAGACAATGTTTAGTAGTCCTGTATTTGTGTGCACAGGTCAGCTTTAAATTGTCCCTCTATAATTACTGTGTAGTTCTTACCCATGCATCAGAAGTTTAATATGTCATAATATATTTTCCTTTTTTATATAAAAGGTCTGTGATTTCTCAAATGGCTTTTTATAGAGGCATAGATTTTTAATTGATATGTATTATGGTAATGATAATAAACACAATTTAATAATCCCCTGGAGAGAAAGTTATGAAACCTCTAAACGCTTTCTTTAATGGAATTCAGAACTGCAGGAATCTAGTTCAGAAAGGAGGTATTTGCCAACTGTGGCTTAAAAATAAAAATCACATTTCACAACTGTTAATAAAGCAACCCTTTTCAGAAAATCTGGTCAAGTAGTAAATCTATTATCTAATCGTAGACTATAAGGAACCAAAACAACATGCACACAGCTGCATAAGTATATAATCTCCCAGCCTCTAATCTAAAATGCTATAATAAAATGTCATGGCTGCCTGTTGGCCTAAAAACTTAAAAATATTAATAATTTACTTCATAAAATGTATCACTGTCCAGTGATACATATTTGAGGTACTCCAGTGGTCAAAATAACCATAATTATCCTGATCCTAGGAAACCTTATCTTTTATATAAGAATGTATCAACTTTAGGAATTGCATGGTGGGTGTAAGGGGACAGAAAAGGTAAGATTAAAGAAATCTAAGCTAATTCGGCACTGAAAAAAAGATGCAAGTGCAATGTAAAAATAAAACTTATAGAAGGGAGTAATATTTTTTTATATTTTTTCAAAATATTTAAAATTATTTAATTAATAAAACTGATTAATTATTGCAACTGAAAAAGGTAGTGGCCTATATATATACATACATATATATACGAAGTGCTTAAACACTGTTCGATGTGATCAAAACTAAATTCTTATTTGAACATTAAAACCATTGCTAATTTCTAATATGACGTCTCCACCTAAGATTTCTCTCCTGAGTCTTGGGCCACCATAACTACCGAATGACACTAGTCTAGAGACTTGTGGCTGTCCTTTTCTTTCGTCAGTCAAGTCTAGTCAATTCCACCCTTCATTATCCAGTGTTGTGGGTTCTTCATCATCAGGCAGATTACTAAGAATGCCTCTACAGTGGTATCCTCACATCTGAATTTATTCCATTTTCTACACTGAAGTTCAGAGTGATGGTTCTGGAGTAAAACTGACAGTTTGCTTCCCTTAATGGATGACATACAAATAATCTGATAGCTTCTTATTTCTATAATCCTCTCTGTTACCATGGGTCCTATATCCTTATATTCTATATCCAAAAGTTGCTGAACTATAATGCCCTAGCTAGCCTCTAATCCTTTGAAGATAGTGTTCTCTCAGCCAGGATTATTGATCTCTGCATCTTTACCTGATTATTTTTGCTGTCATCTTTAAGATGAGATGGAAAAGATGATTACTTTGGCTGAATTATATAAATTTCATAATGTGGGCTTTGTACCCCTCTCGTATGTTTTACTCTTAAGTTCCACAACACAAAAAATTATGGAAAATATAAAATACATGTTCTATGGATGTAATTATGTTTCCTCCTCTTTTTTTTCTTTTTGCAGGAAAGGGGCAACTCTAATAGTTCCCAACAAAAAATGTGTTTGTTGAGAATTATTATCAGGAATCTTTATTAATCATTAATCTTGATTGTTATTAACAGTCCTTTGCAGAGTACCATAATCTACACATTTTTATTTGTCTACCACATTGGAAGTATTTATTTTAACTTCAGGAAATATAAAACAGTACAACTACTTAAAAGAATGGGTAAGTTTCAATGAAGAAAAAATCTAATTAATTTTGAGTTGTCATGTAGGGTTCATGTCAGCCATCTAATCAAATATGTGAATTCAATGTTGTTTGAGTCATGTTGGTTGAATATATCATGTATCATTTACTTCACTCCAAAACTCATTAAAACTTTCAAGGCATAAATCTTATCAGTCTTATCGTCCAGGAAATTGATACACAGGGAGGCTGATTAACTTACCCCATGCCATAAAGTAGGTTTTGAAGATGGTCTGCAAACCCAATCATTTTGCACTTCAGATTGTTGTGTTAATTCTGCCTCCATGTGATCTATCTAGACCCTTCTGAAAAGGTAAACATTACAGTATTAAACCAAACTAATATATTTGTGTCTCAACAATATACACAGACTCCTACATCTCCAATGAAACTGTTTTATCACCCTACTTATCAATATTATACATCAAAATGAAAAAGTGATTATTTCCCATTTATGATTTCAAAAGAGCTGCTCTTTATAGGAATGTAGTCTTACAATTTTCTAACTAGTAAAACAGCCACATCTGTAGACAGCATCAAAAATAATATCTATAAGGGATAAATAAAAGGAAATGTTTCTTTCCATACACTTTGCAATCTTCATAGGTATAAAGAGTAATGGTGACACCAGATCGGCTGTACTTGGTGTTAACAGCACAACGAACATAGCCTCAACACAAAACCTTAGAGAAATAAGAAAAATGGCAACTTATCTGGATGAAAATGATGTTTAGAAAAAATACCTTAGTAAATGCCAACTAAACAAACAGTTGTAAATAAACTGATAATTGTACTCTTAGTTCAAATACATTTTCTTTCTGTGATATGAAGCATCAATCTTTTACAGTAAGTAGAAAAACATTTTGTTAATCTCCTATTATCAAAAAAAACAACACTAACTTTCCAAAGGGGGGGGGGGGATCCTATATGTTTCCAGTATTTGATAATGTAGAAGAAACTATAGAAAATTTTGTTTTTAAGACACTTCCAAATGTTATTTAAGACATTTCAAATGAAACTTGGTATTTCATTTTATCCTGATTGCAGCCTCTACTTCCTTTCTGGAGACAATCCAATTGACTTGTTGCTTTTTTCTCCCTTTTTTCTTCTTCCCTTCCTCTTCCTCTCCTCCTCTGCCTCCATCTTCTTCTTCTTCTTCTTCTTCTTCTTCTTCTTCTTCTTCTTCTTCTTCTTCTTCTTCTTTTCTGCTTTATAATCAAAAGAATCACATTTTTTTAATTAACTCAGCATATACACAAAATTGAATAATTCCCTGGAGTTGGTCACAATATATCTACTTCCCATTGATTTTTCTTAATAGTTTTTATTACAGTTTATAGTTCCTTTATTCAGAGATCGAATTTTTCTCATTACATTTAAAAGCGATATGTTTTAATCTGGTAAGTTTAGATTTTTCCTTCTTTTTAAAATTATTATCCATTATTTCCATATAATATATATAATATAATATAATATAATATACATAATATAATGTAATAAATATGATATAAACATATTGCTTTCTTATAATGTCATTAAAATAAATTAAAGCAGTGTGGATAAGCAAGTAATAATGCAATTGCACAAAGATATAAATATTGTTTTGGGGAAAATAGGAAAATAAGATCATTTATACAATTTAGTTTTGTTATTTTCTATATTCTGTAGGATTACAAGCATTAAGTTTACATTTGTCGAGGGAAGAAAGAATGGCAGTATATTTGAAAAGCAGGCATGGAAATGTAGCAAATACATGCCTTTGATCTAAATGACAGAAATAAATTTGCCAATAGCATAGTAATATTAAGCATGTTTAAAGTGACCTATATTACTTGAAATGCAGGTTCGATATTTTTCAGTTTGATGAGGCCATTCAATGTAAAGCACAAATGAAAATAAGTTATGTACATAATATCTATAATAGAATTTCCTACATTAACTCTTGCAGATGTAGGTTAATATTTTATTTGCATACATCCTCAAGTCTGTCCTGTTCTTTGCTTGGATTTATCGCAAGTCTGCAGACATGGCTTGCTGCTGGAAATGGACATGAACAATTACATTTTCAGTCTGAAATGCAGTGAAAGATTCCACTCCAGCAGCATTTGCTAAGCCCTTTGGTAGCTGTACTGATAAGGCAAAAAGAGGTTCAAGAATGAAAAATCTAAAGTGGAGATGCAAATCTCATGCTCGGTTGCTATATTGTTATCTTAGAATATGCTGATCCTGACTGGACTCAAACTAGCTTTACCAAGAGAACTAAAAAGAAAAGAAAAAGGGGTTATGGTTCTTCCTTCCTGAACTGTTTTACATTCATTTTTTTGATTACACCTTCTTTACAGGGAGAAAACAATTTCATTAATACATATACAAAGCGGTTTTTGTTTCATAAATAGTTAAACACACAGACTTTAAAAATGCACTTCATTTATATTTCTAGTTGGTGCTCTCTCCACACATGCACACACACACAGAGTCAGATTTATATGTCATGAATTTATGCCTAAACGGTGTCAGATTATGTTTAATCAATCTTGTCAAATAAATTGGTTGAATAAATGTCAAGTTCTATATTTAAACAAAGGAGGCATATTTTTAATATTTCTCTGATATCTAACACAATTGATTGTTTTAATTTGTGTGTTGTAAGGATGATTGTCCCTTAACATCCTTAATATTTATCACAATTTAAAATATACAAACACTCAAAATACTGCATATATTTCTCTGCCAGTTTAATCATCTGCATTCCAATAGAATTTTTTTTTCAATAGCTGTGCACAGTTACTTTAATATGACTAGACAGATTTCTCCTCGGTGAATTTTAATCTAGCAATAATTTCACTGGGGAAAATGCTCGTATTTCTATGACTAAGATGGACAATTGGAAAAATGAAAGTATCAGGATAATGATTTTCTTTATAAATTGAACTTTTTGATTTAAAGAAGTATGGTGAGAAAGTTGATCAATTTTGTAATGGATTCAGTTTTTTTTTTTTTTTTTTTTCTTTACTTGGATTTAGCTCTCCTTTTCAGGGGTTTGTAATACAGGTGAGATAAATAAAGACCAAAGCAGTCAAATCCAGTTATCACCTACGAGCAGTTATCATGAAGAACTCATATAATGTGCCTTAACTCTAAATCCTTTTTTGCAGAATAGAGCAAGCACAAATGTATTGCTTTTATCTATAAATTGACATGAAACTAATTTGCAAAATGATGGACAAAATATTTCTAAATTGAGAGGTACTTTTCATTTTATTTTATTATTTTATTTTATTTTATTTTATTTTATTTTGAGTTGTGTGCTCTGTTTTTCAACACCATCTCTGAGTTTATTCTTTTGCTGCTCTTTGGCAGCTCTTTTGGAAAGTAGTAATTTAAATAGAAAATGGCTAGTTAAACAAATGCAATTTAGTTTAATGCTACACAACATGTAAGTTTGCACATGTTACTCAACTTAAAGACAAAAATCAAATACTAAATTCAGCAAATAAAACATTTACCGTGTTCTTTGTATCTATACTCTATATTACCGTTTTGCTTCCTTGAGGTGAAAGCCCTATACAACTATTTTTGAGGTTACAAGGTTTATATTTTTTCTTACATTTTCAGTGCTTGCCATTGCCTTTAAACATTCCTGACTCTTTGAAAGATGGAAAATAAAGTGTTCTTTTCATGGAAAAATCCGCTGTTTTAGCATTTTTAACTTCAATTAAATCTGCTTGTTTAGGAGAGAATTACGAGTTTCACCTTTCAAAACAGTTCATAATTGCTCGAAATACTTGTTACTATGGGTAACCACAATTTTTATGAACATTTCCATCTACTTATCACTTCCTTCGGAGAGTAGGAGAAAAACAAAACAAACATACAAACTAAGTGCAGATCACTAAATATTGAGAAAATGAAAGTTCAGAAGATATAGAAGAACACAAAAATTAACACTTTGTTAGGAAACATATTTATTTGCTACAGCATTTAATAAAACATCCTGGTATATTTATATAGAAAACATAGAACTTAAACCCCAAGAAATAGCCAAATTTTATTGTAACTCTGTCATTTTATTTAATCCTCTTCCAACCTATAATCACAGTGGCATTTTTAATGTAATTTCTCTTCAGATCTAATTACTAGATAGTAAAAACATAGATTCAAACAGCCTGGCAAGAAATACAATTTTGTGCCTCAAAGCAATCATACAAAAAAGAAACCATATAATCAATATGTGATAATTACAAATGTAAAAGCAAGGGAAACGTTTATAATAATATTCATCTTTGTACTGTTTCATCTGAAGCTACATTTCTTTTACTATTTAAAGTTCAGTTCAAAGCTTACATCATAAAATATTTGCTATGGAATGGATTCCAATAATCTCTTCCTGTGGTTTCTTAGATTTATTCCTCCTAACACATCTGTTGAAGCTATTTCCAATATATGGACATGCACTTTTCTCTAAGTGTTTCTTCTGTGCATTCTTTGTGATTCCACATATTATAAGTAGTATGGAGGCCCTGGGAGACTTGGGCAAATATTTAATAAATATACTTTAATTTAATAACAAACTATTTCATACCAGATAATATAAGTGACTGGAAGATTGTGTCATGCTGCAAATGGGAAGAAAATTAAATGGAGACTATATTGTGTGGCTTTATTTTTAAAATAGCTTCTGATGGGGGCGCCTGGGTGTCTCAGTCGGTTAAGCGGCCGACTTCAGCTCAGGTCATGATCTCACAGTTCATGAGTTCAAGCCCCAGGTCGGGCTCTGTGCTGACAGCTCAGAGCCTGGAGCCTGCTTGGATTCTGTGTCTCCCTGTCTCTCTGGCCCTCGCCTGCTCATGCTCTGTCTCTCTCTGTCTCAAAAATAAATAAAATATTAAAAAAAATTTTTTTTTAAATAAAATAAATAAAATAGCTTCTGATAATGAAAAATGACCCCCAAAAAGGTCATGGAAATTACATATCAGACTCTCACCCCCCTCCCCCCCAAAAAAACCCCACAAAACCAGCAAGAAAAAGCACTTATTGGATGCCTATTACATGTACAGTTTACAGATATTAATATCCTAACACAGGCATGACCACTAGTTTACAAAAGAAAAGAGTGAAGCTCAGAGTTTTTAAGTAATCAACGAAACTTGTCATGTACAAAGGGCTCAGCAAGAATTCAGAAATTAGATCGCTCCAGCATTAAAGCCTGTGCCCTCCCTGCTTTGCTACTAGGGTTTCCTTCTCAATGAAAATGCTTAATGTCGGCTTCATTCACTCTTGAAAAGTCTTTTAAAGAGCAAGAACTAGAGGCGCCTGGCTGGCTCAGTCGGTTGTGCGCCGGGACTTCGGCTTGCGTCATGATCTCAGTGTCCGCGAGTTCGAGCCTCAGGTCCGGCTCTGTGCCCACAGCTCAGAGCCTGGAGCCTGTTTCGGATTCTGTGCCTCCGTCTCTCTCTGACCCTCCCCTGTCTGCTCTGTCTCTCTCTGTCTCAAAAAAATAAACGTTTAAAAAAAAAAAAAAAGAGCTAGAATTAGGCCTTTTTCACTTGTGCACTGTCAAACTACCTGGTGTTTGTGATATACGTATACAATAAATATTTGATGAAGTGGATATGTGGTTTTCTTAAATGTTGATTTATTTATTTTGAGGGGCAGAGAGAGAGCGAGTGAGCAGGGGAGGGGAAGAGAGAGGAGAGACACAATTCCAAGCAGGCTCCGCATTGCAAGTACAGAGCCTGATATGGGGTTTGATCCCACGCCCATGACACCATGACATGAGCCGAAGTTAAGAGTCTGCTGTTCAACTGACTGAGTCACCCAGGTGCCCCTGAATATGTGTTTTTAAGACATATTTTCAGACCCAAATTAAATATCTATCACAAGTATATAATTATCTTAGGATAACTATAATTTGGATCTCTAAACTGTTTATGTTTAACTTATAATTAAAGTAGGAGTAGACTTTATCAGATAAGTATCCACCAAGTCTAAAGAATGCAAAGACCATACTACTTAGTTAAGGTACTTTCATGATAAATACTCAAGAAAAAACAATTTTTGTATTCAACTAAAATAAATTTTGACATATGTTTCTAAACCTTCAAACATGGTCACTCTACTTTTAGAATAATAACATGGTTATTGGAGGCTTTCATAATGCACATCCAAAAAAAAAAATATCTGAGGGGCACCTGGGTGGTTAAGCCTCTGACTTTGGCTCAGGTCTCCATCTAGCGTTTCATGGGTTCAAGCCCCATTTCAGGCTCTGTGCTGACAGCTCAGAGCCTGGAGCCTCCTTCAGATTCTGGGTCTCCCTCTCTCTCTGCCCCTTCCCCACTCGCACTCTGTCTCTCTCTCTCTCTCAAAAATAAATAAACGTTAAAAAATTTTAAAAATATCTGAACTCAAAAGTTAACCTTCACTTAGCATGGCATAGTATTCTCAGAAATAGTTCTTAATGACTCCGGGTCAATGTGTGTTGCATTTTTATTCTACACATTTCTGATGATTATTTAACACTACCTTTTAAGATTTTAGCTTTGTGGGAAGGAAAAAAGGAACAATACTTCAATTCAGTTTAATATTGAAATAGTGATTAGTACTGGTATGCTCTGTGAACAAGGTCTATTATCTACTTGATTTTTAATTACCTTTTAAAAAAATATATGTACCGTGGGATTTTACTTTCTTTTATTATACCTGCTAGACCCTGAACTTTTAATTTCAGACTATTAATTACTGTGCTATCCCCAGGTCATTTTCTACCCTCTGTTTCTGCAAGATTAATGTCAATCTAAACATTTATTTTAAGCCCTTTTTTCTATCTCCCTGGATAACTAACCTTACTGTACTCACACTGAATCTTTTTGTTGCTGCCATAACAAATATCAATTTCTCTTCTTCTTAACAATTTCCTCCTTAGTGCTAACAATGTTTCCTACTTTATCACTAAATTTTATTGTCAGGAAGATTCTGCTGTAGAAATTCAATTGTCTGTAAATCTGAGCACCAGTAAAGCTGCTAAAATCATTGTGAGTCTTATTTAACTGTCTGGCCCATAAATCAGGTAGATTTTATTTGATTTCAGTGGGGTGTTTTTCTAAACCTTAGTGCTCTAACACATACTGATATTAACTAACCGCACATTCAAGTGCATATTAGTGCTTCAAAGAGGAATTATTCATCCAAGAAGCACAGCCTATCTTTCTAAATGGCAATCATCAAGAAACATGTCCTGAGTAATGTCATCCTAGGTCAGTGATATAAAAAGGGACTGGAAATTCAAAGCTTTTCAATGTTGTCAGTACTTCATTCTGTAACGGTGTAATAGTCCTTAAACACTATGCATGTCAGATTCTGGTTGTATAGCATCTCAGTCTATCACTCTTTGAATGAAAAGTAATATCTTTATAGTGCTATGGTAATTCTTGACTGTTTCCTTGTGTTTCTACACTTAATTGTATGGTGTTCTTTAAATCTACCAACCACCATGCACGATAAATATTTTTGTCATTATTTTCTCTTTTTTCATTATTTTCATTTAAAGTTCTAAAATCTGAGATTCATAATGGAAAATAGCTTTTCCACAGTGAAATAATTGGTGCATGCAAAGATAAAGATACAGATATAGATGTAGATATACACCTGGATATAGGGATACAGATATGCCTGTGTTCAAATTTTGGTTTTAGGCTGTACCAACTTCAATTCTTCAAAACGAATATATATATAATTTTAGGATATACCTCTGTAATATAATAAGCACGTGTCTATATATACACATAAACATATAAATGTATATATCATACATATACATATTCAAAAACATTTACTTATAATTTACTAAAGAAAAATGCAAAAATAAATGCAAACACATAAGTGTATGCAATACATTTAAAAGTTATCAGTTAGAGGAAGAGATGGTAAGGCATTTGACAAATGCAAATGATTTTACTACAAAATAATGTTTTTAATATTATGATTCAGATGCCCATGTTGCATTTAACAAAATGTCACCTTCCTCTCTTCGCTTCTCTCTGCTTATTGTTGGTTATCTTAGAGGCTTGTTAGAGAGATATTTTCTAGGACCATGAAGATCTCTTTTTAGCCAGTGCCCTTGATTTTATATAAAACATTTTTTTTTCAGGTAGCTAAATTTTACCCACGCTAACCACATTTAGTGCTCTGAGGCATGTGGGAACATACAATTCTACTCTAAATTGCAGTCATAATGAAGAAGCCAAAGAATAGGACTGAATTAGTTCTTTATCTATGTTTGTTTCTTAAAGAATTGCTTATAATGGCAATTCATTTCTATTTTAAATCTACACATGCATGTTAATTTTGAAAAAGCAAGGTTCATATTAAGAGGACATCTCTAAGATAATGGAAGCTAGATGACATTACCTAAACTTTCACCAGGTTAGAATGTCAATGCTACAGTAAGTTCCTAGTGAATTAACAAATTAAAGGAAATAAATTTAAAATCACATTTTTACGTGAAGAGTGGGTCACTTTTAGCTGAAGGTAGCATGGAAACAGATTTGTATAAAATATAAAAATTATATATTAAAGGAAAGATACCAGGAATATATAGATGATATAATATAGATACAGATTGGTATATATGCACAATGCATAATTTCAATATGAACAATTTAGTAAACCACATGAGACATCATAACCATAAGAACTTAATATATTAGCTCCATAAAACGCTGCATATAAAATAATGATGTCTAATATGTAAAGATAAAAAAGAGGGGATTGCAAACATGAACAAGGAATAAAAAATTATCAAAATTGGTAAAAAAAAACATGAACAAGAGTTAAGTAGAATAGTAAACATCTAAAATGCAATCATTGGAATTAAAGATTCAATGACTGGATGAAATAAGGGTCATTCATTATCTGGAAGATATTGCAAAAAAAAAAAAAAAAGAAAAGAAAGAAAGAAAGAAAACATTCATAATACAGGTATACCTTGGGAGAATTGAGAGTTTGGTCCTAGATCACCTCTATAAAGCAAATAGCAAAACAAAGCATGTTAAAAAGAATTTTCTGGTTTCCCTAGTGCATATTAAAGTTACATTTATACTATACTATAGCTTATTAAGTGTGCAAGACCATTATGTCTAACAAAACAGTGAAGACACCTTAACTAAAAATACTTTATTGCAAAAAAAAGTCTAACTATCTTCTGAGTTCTCAGTGAGTAGTAATCTTGCTGGTGGAGGGTCTGGCCTTACAGTTGATGGTTGTTGATTGATGAGGTTGGTGGTTGCTGAAGGATAGTGTGATGCTATGATAATTTTTTTGAAATAACACAACAAGGAAGATTGCCACATCAATTGACTCTTTCAGGAACAGTTTTTCTGCAGCATTATGTGATGCTACTTGATCATATTTGATCTACAGTAGAATGACTTTCAAAATTAGAGTCAATTCTGTCAAACCCTGCTCCCTGCTTTATCAACTAAGTTTATATAATATTCTTAATTCTTTGTTGTCATTTCAACAGAATCTTCACTGGGAGTAGCTTTCATCTCAAGAAACCACTTACTTTCTTTGTTCATCCATAAGAAAACAATTCTCATCTGTTCATGTTGTATTATGAGATTGCAGTGATTCAATTCCATCTTTAGGATCTTCTTCTAATTCTAGTTCTCTATTTCCACCACATGTACAGTAACTGTTTCTGCTGAAGTCTTGAGTACCTCAAAGTCATACATGAGGGTTTGAATCAACTCCTTCAAAGCTCCTGGTGACATTGATATTTTGATCTCTTCTCATGAATCACCAATGTTCTTCCTAGTATCTAGTGTGGTGAATTCTTTCCAGAAGGTTTTCAATTTACTTTGTCCAGATCCATCAGAGGAATCACCTTGTGTGGCAGCTATAGCCTTACAAAACACATTTTTTGAATCATGAGACTTGAAAGTAAAAATGACTCCCTGATCTATGGACTTCAAAATGTATTTTGTGTTAGCAGGCATGAAAATACATTAATCATTGCATATCTCCATTAGAGCTTTTGGGTGACAATGTTCTTGTCTATGAGCAGTTACATATTTTAAAAGGAATCTTTTTCCCCCCAACATTATGTCTTAACAGTGGGCTTAAACTATTCCGTAAACAATGTTTACTGTAAACCAGTAACCACTGCTGTCATCCAGGCTTTGTTTTTCCATTGATAGAACACAAGCAGAGTAGATTGAGCATAATTTTTAAGGTCACTAGGGTTTTCAGGTGGTAAATGAGTACTGGCTTCAACTTACAGTTACCAGCAGCAGTAGCCTCTAACAAGAATCTTGTTTAGCTCTCTTTGAAGACTTGAGGCCAGGCATTGACTTCTCTCTAACCATGAGAGTCCTAGATGGCATCTTCTTCCAAAAGAAGGCTTTTTTGTCTACAATGAAAATTCGTTGTTTAGTATAGCCAACTTAATTACTGATCTTCACTAGATCTAGTGATCTAGTGATCTAGTGATCTTCACTAGCTCATTTGGAAAACTTGCTGCAGGTTCTCCATAAGCATTTACAGTTGACCTTGCACTTTGATGTTATGGAGATGACTTCTTTCCTTAAACCTCATGAGCAAACCTCTGCTAGCTTCAAATTCTTCTACTATAGCTTTCTCAACTCTCTCAGCTGTCACAGAATTGAAGAGAGGTAGGGCTTTGCTTTGGATTAGGCTTTGGCTTAAGGGAACTCTGTGGCTGGTTTTAACTTCTATCCAGACCACTAAAACTTTCTCCAGCAACAAGGTTGTTTTGATTTCTTGAATTCATGTATTCACTGGAATAGCTCTTTTAATTTCCTTTGAGAACTTCTCCTTCACATTCACAACTTGATTAACTTGGTATAAGAAGGCCAGCTTTCAGGTTATCCTGACTTTCAACCTGTGTTCCTCACTAGCTCTTGATTTACAGTGAGAAACATGCAACTCTTCTTTTCACCTGAACACTTAGAAGACACTGTTGGATTATTCATTGTCCTAATTTCAATTATTATTGTGTTTCACAGAATAGGGAGCCCTGAGGAGAGGGAGAGAGAAGTGGTGATGGTTTGTTGGTGGATCAGTCAAGACACACACAACATTTATTGATTGAGTTTGCTACTATATGGATGCAGTGTGTGGAATCTTCAATTACCATAGTAACATCAAAGGTCACTGATCACAGATCATCATAAAATAATAATAATAGAAAAGTTTTGGGTGCCTGGGTGGCTGGGTCAGTTAGGTGTCCAGCTTTTGATTTCAGCTCAGGCCATGATTTCATTGTTCATAGGCTTGAGCCCCATGTTGGGCTCCATGCTGACAGCACAGAGCCTGCTTGAGATTCTCTTTTTTCCTTCTCTCTCTGTTCTTCCCCTGCTTGTGCTCCCTGTCTCTCTCTCTCTCTCTCTGTTTCTTTCTCCCTCTCTCTCAAAATAAATAAACCTTTAAAAAATAATAGAGAAGTTTGAAATACTGCAAGAATTACCAAAATATGACACAGAGGTCTGAAGTGAGCAAATGTGGCAAAAATGATATTGGTAAACTTGCTCGATACAGGGTTCCCACAAACTCTCAATGTGTAAAATTGAAGTACCTGTGAAGCACAATAAAATAAAGTATGTCTGTACACCATAATGAGAAAAATTGATGGAACAATTTGTGAAAAGCGAGAATAAGGATGTATGTTTTCACTAACTCTACTCCACAATTACTAAAGAACTTAGCAAATATAGAAGCCAAAAAAAAAAAAAAAAAGCAAAGGAAAACAAAACAAAAAAACCCAGATGATTTAAGAAATTAAAACACATAAGTAGAATTAAAGAAAAAAAATATTCTTGTTCTCTGATGATACATGGTGCCTCCTTATGGAATCCAGATAATTTCCTGATAAAACATGGGAATATATATGTGAATATACCAATATGAGATTAAGATGAAAATTCAACTCTATTTTTATATACCTATAGGAAGGAGTTTTAACATATTTAATATATCCTAGCTAGCTAGACCTTTACACACATAGACATTCATCCATACACACTGAACACATGTATATATGACTCAATGAAAGCCATTTGAAATAGCAACCCAAAACATAAAATATTGAGAAAGAAATAAAACACACATGTAAATAGTATTTTTTATTATGTATTTCACAAAACTTTGCTCAATTATATAAAAGGAACTGTAAAAGTTAAAATATAATTCATGTTTTTGGTTAGGAAGAGGAAGCCTTAATATAAAGATGTTGATTATCCTCATTTTTTTTAATTGTTCATTGTAATCCAAATGGAAGAGCAGCAGGGAAAGTACAGTCATGACAGTTAAAAAAAGAAAATCAAGATGAAGTTATTTGCGCAGCTGAGTAGCAAGACTTAGAGTTCGGCAAGGCATCACTTACGTACACTTCTACAACAGTCCTTCCCCCTGCGTGTTGTCTTTCCTGATCCTCATCAAATCAATAAATAATGCATAGATTTACTCAGTTGCTCTTGACATAAACTGGTACATGTTTTGTGACATTCCCACTGAATCATCACGTCCAAACCACCTAAATATCCTGTTATGCTGTAACTATGTGACAAGAGATCTGTGTTTCCAGCAGTCTTGAAGTAGGAAGTCATGCACGACATCCCACCTATAACCAATCGAATAATTGGGACAGCATCTTAAAACTGGTACTACTGCAAAGTGATATGGACAAGATCCAGGACGGGTCTTCCAACATCTGCAGCTGATAAACAGAAAGAGGAAACCTTTCGAAAAATTCATCAGTGTGGCAGTAAAAAGTTACTTTAAGGACAAAAATAAAGAAAATCCTGCTAAACACTTTGCCTTGTGGTTAGAAAGAGTCAGGAAACTCAGAAGGTCCCAAGAATGATAACTATGAAAAATCTACACATACAATAACCTTAGTGCCAAAAATGAAGGTCAAAAATAAACTCTAAAACAGCTGGAGAAAAGATGGAGCACCTTCAAAAGAGTAAGATTGATTATCATGAACCTCGTAAGGGAAGGTGCCAGAGTGGTATCTTCAAAGTTCTATAAGAAAATTAATTCTATCGTAGATCTCAACCAAATAGCTAAATAAATAGTAAAATAAATGAAAAGATGAGAAGCTAAACTGGTACTAAAAGGCGTAGATTCAGCTTTCAACTGCTTCATCTTTCACCCTTCACAGCTGGGGCTCAGATTGTGTGGCAAAAACAACCAGGCTAAAATCTAGTAGGTAGGTCTCCATCATGCACTGCCTACATGCAGTGCTGCCGCCCAGCTGGTGAGCAGCGAGGGGCCCTACGGTTTGCAGGGGAAAAGAAACCAAATCCAAAACCAAAATCAAACCAAACCAAAACAAAAAGCCTTAGAGCTTCAAAGGGGGAATCAGTATGACTTCATGATAAATTAATTTGCATCCTGTTTTTACCAAGAATGAAAAATAACAGCTTCCTTTCTCAACCTAAATATACCCCATTTCTGAGTCCTGAGTCTTTCTCTGATAAGAGGCCAAACAGTGAGATATCTTTATTTTAATATTTTTTTTCAGAAGACTTCCTGAAAGCTGACACCCAGG
Source organism: Panthera pardus (assembly GCF_024362965.1). Classification (NCBI taxonomy): domain Eukaryota; kingdom Metazoa; phylum Chordata; class Mammalia; order Carnivora; family Felidae; genus Panthera; species Panthera pardus. The sequence continues at coordinate 91,901,084 of NW_026526688.1, read as the reverse complement.
ACATCTGGACGATGGAGCTGTACTGAAGACAATTTATGAAAGATTGGAGGAGACAGAAGCAACCCACCATGAGAGTGACTGTTGGAATTACTGAGACTGGAGTCACAAAGGGGTTTAGATTTTCTTTTTTTTTTTTTATCTTTTCTTTTAATGTTTACTTATTTTTGAGAGAAAGCGACAGAGCATGACTGGGGAGAGGCAGAAAGAGAGGGAGACACAGAATCAGAAGCAGGCTCCAGGCTCTGAGCAATCAGAACCCCAAAGCAGGGCTCGAACTCACAAACTGCAAGATCATGACTTTAGCTGAAGTCGGAAGCTTAACCAACTGCGCCACCCAGGCACCCCAGGAGTTGACATTTTCAATGAGTAGTGAACCCCTGTGCATTGTCCCCAAGCAACATTTGGAAAGTATCTGTATCTATAGGAGAGATATGTCATGGGATACTTCATTTTGGAGTCTTAAACAGAGTTTGGTTTGGAAGTACAGCAAAGGTCTGTTGTTAAACTCAATGTATGAGTTTGCTGTAAATATTTCAGCAACAAATATAGCTTGACCAAAGGTTTCTATAAGACCTTAGAAGAAAACTCAAGTCTTAATGATAGTGGCCCAGTGGCTATTTTGCATTTTAGTTACACAGCATTTAAATGGTTTTCTTAGGGGCATCTGGGTGGCTCAGTTGATTAAGCCTCTGACTCTCGATTCTAGCTCAGGTCATGATTTCTCGGTTTGTATCTGCATTGACAGTACTGAGTCTGCTTGGGATTCTCTCTCTCCCCCCCACCTCTCTGCCCCTCCCACACACTCTCTCTCTCAAAATAAAATAAAATAAAATAAAATAAAATAAAATAAAATAAAATAAAAACAAATAAATGTTTTTCCTATTCCAGGATGTCAATTTGGTTGGCAGATAGTGATCTGCATTACATAATAAAAGCCAGGTAGGTCTCCTTTTCCTGATTCTGATTAGCAAGAATACGCACTATGTTCAACATTAGCAGATATTCCAGCCTGGGATTTAGAATCTTGGTACAAGTATATAGTGGACCTTCTCTGGATTCAGTAGTGACATCAGGTTCATGTCAAGCATCAGGTGATGATCCAGTGCCTGGCTATGTGGGTGGTGGTCCTGGGTGTTCAGGGCAGATGTGCAAGCAGCACAAGTCTTCTGACACTACTGCATTGTGGTGGCTTTGGTTCTGCTTGTCATTGCTTCACCCCCTGGCTTTTCCATGTGCCAATTTTCTGGTCATTTGAATAATTCTATGAGCCCCAGCTATACTCCAATGGTTTCCTTTTCTACTTGTGTTAGCCAGAGTCATTTTCTGTTTCTCGCAAGTAAAAGTCCAGCCGCAAACCCTGAGTTCTCCCACCAAAAATCACATTTAAAGCTTTCCTCTATGAAGCAGTATTTCACACTGTCATAAACAAAACTCTGCCGGCTCCCACCAAAGGAAAAAAAAAATATTCTGCCTTTCTCTTCTACTCTTTTGCCAAATAAAAACAACTTATGATTTTTATTTTATTATTTTTAATATTTATTTATTTTGGGGAGAGCACACATGGGGGAGGGGCAGAGAGAAGGGGACCGAGGATCTGAAACAGGCTCTGCACTGACAGGCTGACAGCAGGGAGCCCTATGTAAGGATCGAACCCACGAACTGGGAGATCATGCCCAGGGCCAAAGTTGGACGCTCAACCACCTGAGCCAACCAGGTCCCCGTGATTTGTAAAATAACATGAATCTGACAGAAAAGTAGTAATATCTGATGAGGAATGGGGACTAGGAATGGGAAAGAAAGACAACCTTTAATTTCAATAATTCATAGTCCGAAGTTTTAAGAATTTTAGTCTTCTATAATGTGTACCAAATTATTTTTAAGGTTTCAAATAATTTGATACACATAATAGAAGTTTTGTTTTGAGGTTTTGAGTTTTTCTTTCACATTTTAAATGATCATATTTTGGCAAACAGAAACTAATTCATCTGCCCTGTAACTTGACAAATTAAGACTGACAATCTAGTTTATTGTTTCATACCAGAGTGCAGAAAAAAAAAACACCACAATTTTCTGAAAAACCTGGTGTAATGACAACGTCAATAAAAATTGGATTAAGCTGTATAATATTACTTAAAATCTTTAAGATATTGAGAAACAGACTTAAAGACTGGTCCTATTGCTTAAGAACTAAGATAATTTATATAAAAACCATCCTATTTCCTTTTTTTTTTCATGAGCACTCTAAGGGATCCAGAAGTACATCTGTGGTTATTACAATGAAGATAGATAACAAAACTGAAGTTGAATTTTAGACTTGCTCTAAGAAAAATTGTCCAGCGTTTCACAAAGCCTTCCTTGTGATCCACAACTTCTGGACCTAAAACATTGCCTCTTGTTGCTAATTTATTTTCTTTCCATACTACATTTGAAATTTATAGAACAAATTCTAATATCTTAAGTAGTTGTTAAAAGAAATAGTTATTTTTTTCATAAAAATGCTAAACTGAAGAAATGCTTAGTGAAACCAACTTATCAAAGACATTGACTGAAGAGTTCTATTATTTAACCAGACAGCCAGGAAATATATTTTCATTGTCTAGAGATATATTGAGAATAAAATATTTTTTGTAAGACTGGACACAATAGAGTTATTTGGAACTAGAAAGGAAGTATATGGGAAGCATATGGAACACAGAGAAGTTGAGCATCTTTTCAACATACCATATAATAATATTCCTATTTTTCCTATTCTTATTGTGAAAACCCTACTCAGATACATGATAGCTTGTGTGAAATATATGAGCCTAGAAGATACTAATTAAATTTATATATATTGAGTTCCCAGTATGTGTAACACTTTTGTGTTACATTGCCATAATATACTTAAGCATCCATCTCATTAAACTAATAACTATGAACTTAAATGTTTTCTATGTTAAACATTTTTGTATGTATCTCATGTAGTTCTCATAACAATCTAATGCGATATGGTGTGCTATAGATAATTTTAAAAATACAAAACTTAATGTAAATCAATTTGACAAAATTAGCATTTGCAAAGAGCAAGCAAATCATTTCTGAAAGACATATAAAGAGTTGCTAGGTTGATTGTTTTTACTTTACCATAGCAGATTAATATACAAGAAAAAACAATGTGACAGTTTTGCATTCATCCATTACTGTTCAATAGTTATTTCTAAAAAATATAAAAATAATAATGACACTATTTTTTCCAACTCTGAATATACTACGGTACATATCCCACTGTAGTATCTGTTTTATGAGAGACAATTATTGACTATTTATTAGAAATGTGCTCTTGTCATCTTAGTAATTATAACTAACACAAACTATTTGTTTCTAGTTTGTTGAGATTACATGTCATGTGATTTATTTAACAATCTATGCATTGATTCTATTAGTCAGTCAAAAACTACTTACAGAGGCCTGCACCATGTGCCAGACAACATCCTGATTGCTACTTTAATCAAGTTTCAGCTGGTGAATAAAAATAAACACAGTCTAATCCTCACAGTATTTATAACATGATGGAGAATAAAGATTAATTAATTATTCATAAACACGTAGAAAAGCAACTATAACAAATGCTAATAAGTGGTATATACATGATTCTATGAAAGTCAATAATCCAGGGACAGATTTAAGTGAAGAAGTCTAGAATAATTTCCTTGAAAAAAGTTACATTTATGCTTATATCTAGTGGGTGACTGGAAGAAAAGACCATCCCAGACAGATGTGTGCAAACATTAAAACATACATGGCAAGGAAAAGAGACCAAAGGTCAGTGTGCAGATAGGAAAGGAGCAATGGTTGATGAGGATGTTGGGGGAGACAAAAAACTTAGGGGTCACATTAATTTCGGTTATAATTTTCTTAGCCATGGGAAGCTGCTGATGGGTTTTAATTAATGGAATAACATGATCAGATTTGATTTTGAAAGAAAAAACTCTTTCTGAAAGAGGTGTGAAGATTTAGAAGAAAGCCAGAGGGATGGGAAGGGGGAATTTACTATTCTTAGAATCTAGGTGAAAGATGATATTTCCTGAGACTTGTTTTATGAAAACAAGAACTGAGAGAAACAAATAGTTTCAAGAGAAAAAAAAAAGGTAAGACAAATAAAACTTAGTGATGGTTTTGTTATTTGGGACTGAGAGAGCTATCTAAGATGACTGTTTCACTGCATGACTGACTGAATGGAGGATGCTGTCTTTAAATAAAATTGAAACATGAAAAGAGGGGCGGCTGGGTGCCTCAGTCAGTTGAGTGTCGGACTTTGGCTCAGGTAGTGATCTCACTGTTCGTGAATTCAAGCCCCACGTTGGGCTCTGACCTGACAGCTCAGAGCCTGGATCCTGCTTTGGATTCTGTGTCTCCCTCTCTGTCTTTGCCCCTCCCTGCCTTGTTCTCTCTTTCTCTCTCAAAAGTTAATAATAAAATAAACTTAAAAAAAAGAAACATGAAAAGAGTTTGTTCTGTTTGTGTGTGTGTGTGTGTGTGTGTGTGTGTGTGTGTTAGGGGGTTGTACACCTTATGCAGTTAGAGATGGATGAGGGATCTATGGCTTGGTCTTAGGTATGTGAGTTTGAAAGGGGAATATAAGTATTCAAATCAATGGGGACTCTAGATTGTGAGTGATTTGCAAATAAGTGTAGAAAGTTGTTTGAATGAGTGTTTAGAGTGCAAGATAAAGAAGAAGGACATAAAACTAGGTTTTAAGGACCCCCAAAAGCATGATAGAAGGAATGGAAAGCATGCTTGAGAGCAAGTGCATCTATTTTTAAATGTGGCTACATATTTCATGTTGGTGTGCTCTAATGTAAAAAGGAAATGGCTAAAGATGTTTGATTTTTTTCTCCAGAAAACATACAGAAGAATTACATAAGAAAATAGCAATACCTTTACTTTAATTTCATTCTTAGAGGTGAATTTCTAAACCATGTCATTTAGAAAAAAGTAAGGTAATGTAAAATTTTAACATTGCCTTTCTTATAATTTAGGATATAACGATCTACTTTTAAAAGTTAGTTAATATTGCGGCGCCTTGGTGGCTCAGTCGGTCAAGTGTCCGACTTCGGCTCAGGTCATGATCTCATGGTCCGTGGGTTCGAGCCCCACATCGGGCTCTGTGCTGACAACTCAGAGCCTAGAGCCTGCTTCGGATTCTGTGTCTCCCTCTCTCTCTGACCCTCCCCCATTCATGCTCTGTCTCTCTCTGTCTCAAAAATCAATAAACACTAAAAAAAAATTTTAGATAAAAAAAATAAATAAAAGTTAGTTAACATCACTGTAAAAATGGACTGTGGTCTCATTACCTCTGAGCTATCCTATGGTTATATTCTAAAGCCAGCTTAATATTGCCTAGTTTTTCATTGCTTATCTTGACGAAGTTTGGTGTGTGTGTGTGTATGTGTGGTGTGTATGTGTGTGTGTATGTGTGTTTTGTATGTGGAAAACAAATTAAGTTTATTTTATTTTATTTTATTTTATTTTTTGCTTTTTCTCTCTCACACTTAAAAATAAATTTCTTTTTTTTTTGAAATTTATTCTCAAATTGGTTTCCATACAACACCCAGTGCTCATCCCAAAAGGTGCCCTCCTCAATACCCATCACCCACCCTCCCCTCCCTCCCACCCCCCATCAACCCTCAGTTTGTTCTCAGTTTTTAAGAGTCTCTTATGTTTTGGCTCTCTCCCACTCTAACCTCTTTTTTTTTCCTTCCCCTCCCCCATGGGTTTCTGTTAAGTTTCTCAGGATCCACATAAGAGTGAAACCATATGGTATCTGTCTTTCTCTGTATGGCTTATTTCACTTAGCATCACACTCTCCAGTTCCATCCATGTTGCTACAAAGGGCCAGATTTCATTCTTTCTCATTGCCACGTAGTACTCCATTATGTATATAAACCACAATTTCTTTATCCATTCATCAGTTGATGGCCATTTAGGCTCTTTCCATAATTTGGCTATTGTTGAGAGTGCTGCTATAAACATTGGGGTACAAGTGCCCCTATGCATCAGCACTCCTGTATCCCTTGGGTAAATTCTTAGCAGTGCTATTGCTGGGTCATAGGGTAGGTCTATTTTTAATTTTTTGAGGAACCTCCACACTGCTTTCCAGAGTGGCTGCACCAGTTTGCATTCCCACCAACAGTGCAAGAGGGTTCCCGTTTCTCCACATCCTCTCCAGCATCTATAGTCTCCTGGTTTGTTCATTTTGGCCACTCTGACTGGCGTGAGGTGATATCTGAGTGTGGTTTTGATTTGTATTTCCCTGATGAGGAGCAACGTTGAGCATCTTTTCATGTGCCTGTTGGCCATCTGGACGTCTTCTTTAGAGAAGTGTCTATTCATGTTTTCTGCCCATTTCTTCACTGGGTTATTTGTTTTTCGGGTGTGGAGTTTGGTGAGCTCTTTATAGATTTTGGATACTAGCCCTTTGTCCGATATGTCATTTGCAAATATCTTTTCCCATTCCCTTGGTTGCCTTTTAGTTTTGTTGGTTGTTTCCTTTGCTGTGCAGAAGCTTTTTATCTTCATGAGGTCCCAGTAGTTCATTTTTGCTTTTAATTCCCTTGCCTTTGGGGATGTGTCAAGTAAGAAATTGCTACGGCTGAGGTCAGAGAGGTCTTTTCCTGCTTTCTCCTCTAGAGTTTTGATGTTTTCCTGTCTCTCATTCAAGTCCTTTACCCATTTTGAGTTTATTTTTGTGAATGGTGTGAGAAAGTGGTCTAGTTTCAACCTTCTGTATGTTGCTGTCCAGTTCTCTCAGCACCAACAAATTAAGTTTAAAAAGCATTTATAAAGGCATCAGATTTTTGTTCCAATGATGATGTGAATGCTATTTCAATAAAACATTCTATTTAATAATATTTTTAAATCAAATATCTTCCACATAATATGTCTTTTTGTGCATGTGTGCCTGTGTATAACCCTACTTATACCAAATTATCAGGGAAATAAAAAGATGCATTTATGTTAATACCACTTGCTGAGTTGATAAATAATACATTGGCTAGTAATTTTCAAGGGAAAGTAACTAGAAGAATCTAGGCAAAATATTCATCCAGACAATCAGAAATTAATTTGACTTATAATATGCATATGTGAAAGACATTATTTCAGATTTATGGACTTCAATAAAAATATTCTTACTCTGTTGAAATGTATGAATGAGTAAACTAAAGATGATTATCTTTTAAACATCAATTTACTGAATTCTCATCAACAGCATAGGTTTTCAATGAAATTCTTGTAGATAAAAAGAAAAAAGAGAGAAGTTGATATAAACACTAACCATTTTAAAATATGTCCTAAACAGTCAATAATCTTGTTAAAAAATTAAATATCCCACTATATCCTCATAATTTATGCTTTCACGTACAAAATGCATAATGGAAATACTGTTCCATTCTAAAATGGCAAACTGTATGGGGTGCCTGGGTGGCTCAGTCGGTTAAGCGGCCGACTTCGGCTCAGGTCATGATCTTGCGGTCCGTGAGTTCGAGCCCCACGTCGGGCTCTGTGCTGACAGCTCAGAGCTTGGAGCCTGTTTCAGATTCTGTGTCTCCCTCTCTCTGACCCTCCCCTCTTCATGCTCTGTCTCTCCCTGTCTCAAAAATAAATAAAACATTAAAAAAAAATTAAAACGGCAAACTGTATGCTTAAAGTTATGATTCAATTAGTTTTCTTAATACCAAGATTCAAAAAAGTCTATAGTTCAGCTTATCACATGTCATTTGATTGTGGATTTCATTCCACTTCAATAGCATTTACTCTTCAAGGGGCACCTGGGTGGTTCAGTCAGTTAAGCACCTGACTTCAGCTCAGGTCATGATCTCACGGTTGCTGGGTTTGCACCCTGTGTCGGGCTCTGTGATGACAGGTCAGAGCCTGGAGTCTACTTTGGATTCTGTGTTTCTCTCTCCCTCTGCCCCTCCCCCGCTTTCACATGCACCCTCTCCCTCTCTTTCAAAAATAAACATTAAAAAATAAAAAAAAAAGAATTTACTGTTCAAAATTATAAGCTCTCAAAAAGCACCCAGAGCTATCAAACTAAAATATTTCATCTCTTTTTACCTTTTATCTTTTACATACATTAATATCTATATTCAAAATGACTACAAATAATGTTCTTTTGTCTTTTTCATGACTGATACAAACTCTAAGTCATATAGACAAATAAAAACTAATAGCAGGCAAAAGAGGAGAAGCCAAGGGCTACATGTGACTGCAGGTGAATGAGGTGACCACCAACTGTGTAAAATCAATGACGCTAAATTTCAGTCTTGTCAAAATATGTCCATGGTATAAGAAGTATTATACTTCCCTTCTTTTGACAAATGGATCAATAAAATGATAGAATAGACAAAGGTACAGACTCATAGCCTGAATGAGATATAACATTCTATTTTTTTCCAGAAGGGTCATAACAAAACAATTTCCCCAACTGTAGACTCTTTCTCCTTCCCATGTTTTCTAGTCTTTTGTTTTTTGCCTTATCTTATTTTTGCTGTTTTCTAAAATATATTTTATAAATGTCTATTTATTTATTTATTTTGAGAAAGAGCACAAGCAGGGGAGGGCAAAGAGAGAGGGATAAAGAGAATCCCAAGCAGGCTCCACAGTGTCAGTGAAGAGCCCCATTTGAGATTCAAACTCATTAAACGTGAGATTATAGTGGCAGCTGAAATCCAGAGTCAGATGCTTAACCCACTGAACCACCCAAGCAGCCCTATGTGCTTGCTGTTTTAAAGGGTGTTTTGGGGTGCCTGGCTGGCTCAGTTGGTAGAGAACGCAACTCTCAGTCTCAGCGACATGCATTCAAGCTCCATGTTGGGCATGGAGCCTACTTAAAAAAAAAAAAAAAAAAAAAAAAAAGAAAGAAAAAAGAGAATGTTTTGGACCTCACTGTGTATTCTCTGGCTCTGGGGTAGGGAGAATCTCCTTACTCACTGAATTATGCCGTTTACATATACTATATGGTGGGGAAATATAGTTTAGAAGTGATGAAAATTCCATTTAATTCCATTTAAGAATGGAATGTCTTCTGAATTCTTATTTATAATCACCAGATGGTTCACTCAATGATTATGTTTTTCTGTTTTGTGCTGTTTTCTTTTATGGCAGTCTTACCAAAATATTAGCCCCTTTGCTGTATATTTCTTTCCCTCAAAAGAATATATTTTACATCACTTTAACGATGTTTTGAAAAGAGAAGACCATTAAAATAGACATACACAGATATTCTTAAGTTAAAGGAGTACTAACAAGTTTAATTTTGCTCTAACATTAACAATATTTTAATTTTTTGTTGTTGCTGTTAATGGAGATCTCATATGTTAAAAATAAAATCAAATCTATTTATTGACATAGTTTTCATACATTGTGGGAAATATATAACTTTGAAACTTTAAAGAATTCTTTTTTGGTTAGTAATTTTTCAAATGGATACTCCTCACTAGAGGGAAAAGCAGTTAACAAGAAGATAGTGGTACCCAAATAATTTTAATAATCAAAGCAAATTTTTGTTTTAAGAGATTTTCTGAGACATAACCCATTATAAAGTGCACAGATCTTAAGTGTATAGATCACTTAATTTTTACATATGCATATACCTATATATGAAGCAAAGTTATATTTCACTGGGTGGAACAGTAAGGGTTAAGTTGTATTGGTGAATCCATAGTTAAATATTACATATTTGGGTTTACATGTGAAAATCGATATGTTTCTCTGGGTAATATCATCAACTGAGATAAAGTTTTAAATTTCTATTGTGAATTTTTTACCACTGGTTTTACCTATAAGTTCCACATTGTCAGTTCTATCTATACAAAATTGTTTAAAATGACTAATTAAAAGAAAACCAAACTCTAATAACATCATACAATCCATCTATTCCAATTTGTCTCAAGTGATTCTCTTTATTTAAGCTGTATAGGTGAGAAGTAAAGCAAATTCAGAATGGAGATTTAAAATATGGCTCAGTCTACTTGTGTAATAATCTTTCTTTACTTCTTCTTTATATGTTCTGATAGAATTTGATAACCAACCTACTCTTAACATTTAGTGGCGTTTAGGGCTACAGTATAAAGGGAAACGAATACATCTTGTGTTTATAAAATCTTTATAAGATATCTATGAAGTTATATATATGTATATAACATATATATATATTAAATAGTTTATGCCCTTCCACTTTAATAACGTACCCCTCGTAAAGATTCTGAATTTCCAAATCTGAGTTTAGACTTCTTGGATTTTCAGCCTTTGTACTTTGTGTTGCTTCTGTTTGTTCCCACCCAGAGGTCTATCCAATCCCACAGGGACCTCTTGCACGATCTACAGATGTCACAGACTACACTGCGCAGCCAAGCTCCATTTTCCGCAAGCAGTTATTGTTGGCAGCTCTCAAGGCACCTCTCAAGCCACCACACAGACTACTGATTAAATTTTTGGTCTAGTGCTTGCTTCAGCAGCACATACGCTAAGAAGATACAGAGAAGATTAGCATGGCCCTGTGCAAGGATGACATGTGAATCCATGAAGTATTCCATATTAAAAAATAGGTAAATAGGGGCGCCTGGGTGGCTCAGTCGGTTAAGCGTCCGACTTCAGCTCAGGTCACGATCTAGTGGTCCGTGAGTTTGAGCCCCGTGTCAGGCTCTGGGCTGATGGCTCAGAACCTGGAGCCCGCTTCCGATTCTGTGTCTCCCTATCTCTCTGCCTCTCTCCCGTTCATTCTCTGTTTCTCTCTGTCTCAAAAATAAAAAAAAAAAAAAACGTTAAAAAAAATAGGTAAATAAATAAATAAATAAATGAATAAATAAATTTTTGGTCTAAATAATCTATCAACAAGATTACTAGTATTTCTTTTGATCTAAGGGTGCTATTATCAAGAATGTTTGGAAACCTGTGTCTTAGTCTCCATGAAGGGACTCTGCTTAATCCCAAGAAGTATAGGGGCGCCTGGGTGGCTCAGTCGGTTAAGCGGCCGACTTCGGCTCAGGTCATGATCTCGCGGTCCGTGAGTTTGAGCCCCGCGTCAGGCTCTGTGCTGACAGCTCAGAGCCTGGAGCCTGTTTCAGATTCTGTGTCTCCCTCTCTTTGACCCTCCCCCGTTCATGCTCTGTCTCTCTCTGTCTCAAAAATAAATAAACATTAAAAAAAAAATTTAAAAAAAAAGAAGTATTTAAATATGTATACAATTTACACTTGTTGTCCCTACCATTCTATTTCAAGCCCTGTTGTAAATGTAATGACAAAGTGTTATGCACAAAATAGGTTTTACATGCTTACTTATTTACTTATTTAACTCATTGAACACATGAACACATTGGCTAAATAAATGCATGAATACTTAGTAAAGTAATCTGAGGCATTAAAGGACAATATTAAAAAAAAAATCACAGTGAGTGTCTAGATATGGGAAGAGGGAGGTATAACACTAAACAAAACTTGTGACAAAATATTTCGTAGTGAAACCCAAGTGATAAAAATCCTGACCAGAGAAGAAAACACTGATATTTAAGAAAGGCAGACAAGGGGGGCACCTGGGTGGCTCAGTCGGTTGAGTGTCCGACTTCGGCTCAGGTCATGATCTCACGGTCTGTGAGTTCGAGCCCCGTGTCGGGCTCTGTGCTGACAGCTCAGAGCCTGGAGCCTGCTGCGGATTCTGTGTCTCCCTCTCTGTCTGCCCCTCCCCCGCACATGCTGTGTCTTCCTCTCTGTCAACAATAAATAAAAACATTAAAAAATTTTTTTTCAAAGAAAGGCAGACAAGGGGCCAAACATATGAAAATTGTATAATAAGTTTAAAAGATTAAAAAAAAAAGAGCAAGAATAAATAGAAGTGAAAAATGAGAGAAAATGGAAATATTTTCAAGTGTTTATCATTTGTCATGCACAGTACTGAAAGTTTTCTGTGCTCTATTCCAGTCACTCTTTCCAGCACTTCTCTGGGTGGGTATCATCACTCTTAACTGGAAAAATGGGTAAAATGAAGTTCACAAGAGTTACCTAAATCACGGTTGTTCACTTAGTTCTAAGTGATAAAGTCAAAATTGGAGCATGGATCACTTTAATATTACTTCCTTTCCACCAACTTTAGGATATACTTAAGGAATATTTCATATATGAAAATAGTAAGGCACTGCTAGTGAAATTTTGCTGAGATGATTAACTAGTGAAAAATAACTCTGGTCTTTTTTCAATCTCTTTGGTGGTTAGTGTCTTCATTTTTTTAACTACTGAAACTAGAATCAAAACCAGAAAGGAATGGATAAGGAAAATGAGTAGCTCTGAATTTGTTGCAGAAATTTGATGTCAAGCCTTTGAACTGAACTCTAAATGAAGAAAAACTGCCAAACATGACTGGTTAGAGAGGGTACGTAGGCGGTTATCAACATCAGATGTGCCCTTGTAACACATCTAGATTTAGAAGGTACAGTGACATTTGTCACAGGAATTTCAAACTAAAAAGGGGAAAATATTTTTTCTACTTTTTTCCTTCTAATTGTTTGTCTCTTTCAGTATGACTCAGTGTTATATCAATTTAAGTAGACAGCAACCACTATCTATCCACACATTCTCAAGGCTCAAATTATAGTCATTTTATCAGCAATCATAATAAGATGTTTCATGAATCTATTAGTCATTAAATAACACGTTCGCCAATCCAATACACCAACTGGAAAAAATTAAAATGCTTATTTATTTGTAAAGCAGTAGAAGGAATATTGATTGCTACTTACTTTTTTCTTCTTAGATTATAGAATTGAGAGAAAAGGGTAGTTAATTACCAGGATATAAAAAACCAGAAGAGTACTTTGTATTTGTTCAGTGTTCATTTTTGAGTTCTGGATTGTTTTTACAACACTAACTAAATCACTTTCATGAAGAAACAATTTTTGCAGAATAAGAAATGGAGGAAATAAAAATATAAATGTCTTGCTCAAGACACAGTATGCTATGGCTTTATTATTTCTCAGTCATTTTTGTGTTCCTTTTGATTTAGGGTAGCACATTTTCATAACAGAGATTCATCAAAAGCAATAATTAATTGTTCTAGGTGCTCATCTTTTTAGGGACAAAAATAACAATTAGTTGCACTTACATGGAAATTTGGAATCTGCAAAAATATTGCCCTTCACCTTATCAGCAAACCTCAAGTCACTTCACCTAAAGATACACTCACTTAAGGCAAGTTTGCCTAAAATTCAATACTGTTTAAGTGTATTTTCCCCCTAATCTGCATACTATACTTTCAAATAAGCAATGTTTTTTTTTAAAAAAATAAGCACTTTAAAAATATTTTATCTAAGGCAGAAGTTTAAAGAATTGAGAAGCTGATCAGTTTTATTTCCCTTCAGAGCAATGCACATGCATATCACTTTTTTGCATTGTAAATTAGTTCTGTGACAAAATCACCATATATTCTGTGACTAAGTGATAAACTACTCAGATTACCATTCCAGAAATAAAGGATTTGTACACCCAGCAGGGGATGCTGCCATCAGACTGCCTGGTACTCTTAACTCCTACTCAACTGCCAACTGCCTCCCACAAACTAAACCTATTTCCTTGGGTGGCCCACATCCAAAGGCTGGCCAGTGCCAGTGTAATGAGACCTGGCCCACTTGCCTCAACCAGAGACCACTCCGGAATTCCATGTCCCCAGCGGAGTTCGTGTGCGGTCAACTGAAGCTAAAATGAGGTTGGCTTCACAGCTGAACTTCTCCATCTGACCAATCCTATTTCCTTCCCTTCTGTTTCACAAGTGCTGATGCTAAGAATACTTCTCAATCCATCCACTCCACACCAAAATATCTGCTTCTAAGGGAAACTGACCACTGTCTACAAATAAACTTCTCTCTCTCAATTTTATGTTTCAGTACAAAAATGAGGAATCAATATCAGGGAAAAAGTGAGGAAAATATTATAAATGCCCCCCCCCACACATACACACAAAATACACTTTGATTCTAATATGAAGTGAATTTCAATTTTATAACTATTTTATAACATTTGCACCAAAATGATGAAGGATAATATGTAATGGCAATGGCTGTATAATTTTTGACACTTATTCAATTTTTACCAATCAATTTGGTTGCAGCCATGCCAAAATGCCAATTTAGACGAGTGTGTTTTATCAAATGAATTCAAAATTTTCATGACTAGAAATACCAACATTGTTTAAGTATAGTTACAGAAAACTGGAACACGCATAGTTTTAAACAAAATAGAGATTTGCTTTGTTCCCATTTATGTCCTCAATATCACATGCATTCCTGTCTTTAATCTCCATTATGCTTAATATGAAGTTCATGGTGATAGGACTGCAAGAACACCAGCCATGAGGTACATATTTCTAGCAAGAAGAAAAATGAAGAGGAAAGAGGAAAAGTTTGATAGCTGCTTACATGTCTTTGGCCACTCACCTCTTATCTAAGATGGAGTATGGGAAAATGACTCTTTTTATTAGGAAGGAAGGGTGTATACTTCTGCCTCCAATACTATAGGCAATGTAAGAATTGAGGATAAAATTGATTGGTATCGAGTAAAAACTAGCAGTCTCTGCTACAGAAAAAAAAATTCTTGATTTAAGAGGTACAAAATTATCCCCAACTCTTCTCATTCAAGTAGTATTTTATAATTTCCTTTTTTCAAAAATTAATGAAGTCAACGTTAGTAAATTCTGCTACTGTTTTCCCTTTATTAAGGGAGTTACAATCCACATTCCATTTTAAGTAGTACAGTAGTACATCCCTTACCTGCACGGGATGGATTCCAAGACGCCTAGTGGACATCTAAAAGTGGAGGTAATATGAAGCCTTATATATGCTATGCTTTTATTTCCATCCACACATATCTATGATAAATTTAATAAGTTAAGCAAGAGATTAACAATAATAACAATAAAAACTAGGGCGATTATAACAATACACTGTAATAAAAGTTATGAACATGTGATCTCTGTCTTAAAATACCTTATTGCACTGTATTCATCCTTCTTGTGATAACCTGAAAGGACAAAATACCCACATGATGAGAAGAAGTGAGGTGAATAATGTAGACATTGTGATGTGCTAATGACCTTATGAAGGAGAAACATCAGAAGGAGCATCATCTGCTTCCACACTATGGTTGACTGTGGGTAACTGAAACCACAGAAAGCAAAAGCACAGATAAGGTCAGACAATGACTATATTAACAAACATTCCTATCAAAACTTATGTATTGATTCTAGGTGTCCATAGATGTCTGCTTGCAGTAAATTTGACAAGGCTTCAGGATACCTTTCTTCTGCCTTCGATCACCATTTTCAGATGGGCATGTTGACAAATTATAGTTGACCCTTGAACAACATGGGTTTGAATTGAGCAAGTTCAGTTCTATGTGGATTTTTTTCAAAGGATAGAGTGGGGAAATTTTGGAAGATTTGCAACAATATGAAAAAACTCTCAAACAACCTGCTTAGCTTAGAAGTACTGAAAAAAATTAGAAGCTCGATATTATTTAAGAACACAGTATATAATACATGCAACATATAAAATATGTTTTAATCAACTGTTTATATTATTGATCAAACTTCTAGTCAATAGTAGGCTATTTGTAGTTAACTTTTGAGGAAGTCAAATTTACACATGGATTTTTGAGTGCACGGAGGTCGGTGCCCCCAACCTTTGCATTGTTCTAAAGTCAACTGTATATGCCTAGCAGCATGTCAGTTTGTAATCACACAGCCTTAAATAAAAAGCTGTCCTTAGTTGTGCGGCCTCTAATATCTAACCAGGAAGCAAAGCCATAGGTGAACTTATTTCTGTCAAGTTTATTCTTTAAGGATTTCTTTTTGTATTGGAAAAAAAGTGGTATTTCCTAATAAAAATTCGATCAAACGCTTCAGGGTAATTCTATGCAAATCCAGAAAATTCTCTGAACTGTAGAAAACTTCATGTTTTACTCTGATCACATTAACTTAAACTTTTTAAAAAAGAGAATGAGTCAAGGCAGTAATTCTGATCATGACAAAGATTTTTGTCATATTAGACAATGTTGCTGGAATAAGACCAAAATAATTGCAGCAGCACTTGCCAACGTAGAAATTAGTCACAATTTTGTATGCAACTTCTTGACCAAAACAGCAAATCTAGATGTGTTGCCAGGTTCTGTGCTTGCTTATATTGTAACTCTAAGATTTTTTTTTTTTTTTTTGACAAAAGTATGGTTCTTGGTAAAGAGACTTCCTAAACTTTTAAAGGAACTAATATGTATTCAAGCTTCAGCAATCTACTCACAAATTAGGAATTCTCCTTTTTAATGGAAGTAGTATGCATATACCAGAAGAAAAGCAGAGTCGTATTGCCTGGAGGGAAGGCAGTATTTTCAATCCAATTGTATGCTAACTGAAAATGATATAACTGCATCTTCTTCAAAATATTCATTTCAAAATATTAAAAGACATTTCAGTATTTCTAGACCAGATAATGTAATTTGGTAGCAGAAATGGCTTTGATTTTCTTCTCTTGCTTTAAGGCTTAAACCAACTCAACCATTTCCAAAGCACATGTTCAATTTAGTTATCTCTTTCCCGAACAGATGCTTATGTGGTTTTATCTGCAGCAAATTATTGATAAACTATTTATCAGATCTCTGCCATCGAATTCCCAAATACCTTTTCCAGTTGTTTTAATTCAATAAAATGCTGAAGATTTAGGGGGAAAATTTTCAGACTACACTGACATTTTATCTTTTCCTGTTTCTATTTACTCAAGTGTCTGGGACAATTTGGTTCATTGAAATTAATCTGCATGTTACTAGTTAGAAACCTTCTAAAAAATATTCTTCAAATGTTGATCTACTAATTGAAAAATCTTTTAAGGTAAGATATATTTAAGTTGCTTCATATTGTTTCATTTTGTTTTCTAATACCCATGCATTGGCTTATTGCTTCAAATACCACCAAATCATCGTATTTTGACCTATTTTAGTCATGTCTTGAAAGTGCTCATTTGTAGCATGGAGGTAATATAAAAATCAAAATATATATAATAGTTTCTATATAATATATTTATGTGTCAACACAAAGATAATGTGAGTTTTAATTTTAATTTTATTTAATTTTATATTTAACTTATTTAATCTTATTTTAAGTCAATGCCCACTTGTCATAATTTAGAATGATATTGATATTATGCTAGTAACCAATGAAATAAGTATTTGTCAGAATATTCTTATGAATTTAAAAAAAATAAATATTAAACTGCTTTTAAACAGTAATTAACATCCTGATCTAAATCGGACAGATAACAAATAATAATTAATTATTACAACAATTATTAACTTAAATACATATCAATGATATTAACATACAATTATTAATAACTGTTATCAACATACTGAATTTGATATAGGAATGCAAATTGTCTTTTCTCCCACAGGAGAACGTTATTTTATTGACTTAAGAGAGAAGCCAGTTGTTGTTGACTTCTCTTGTCACAGATGTGTATAATATTACATATTATTTTAATTAGTTGTAGATAAATCTTCTTGAAAAACAATTGAAAAAATTATATTTATGCAGCATGGAATCACAGGAGTCATCAGTACATTTAATAGGTTATTTGCTCATTTGAAAAATATGTTGGGAGTAGGAGCTAAGATAGAGTAGTAGGAGGACCCTAGGCTTTCCTCATACCTCAAACACAGCTAGATAAATATCAACTCATTTTGAATACCCAAGAAATCGATCTGAGGACTGACCGAACAAAATGGATAACTACAGGGAGAGAAGAAAGTGCATTATAGAGATCAGGACATGTAGAGATGTGGTTTGGGAGAGAAATGGATCCCGGGCGTTGTGGAGAGGAAAAAACCCTGGTCAGGGAGTGAGGTGGAATTTTGTTGAATTTATATACACCAACAATGAAGCAGCAGAAAGAAAAATCAAGGAATCAATACCATTTACAATTGCACCAAAAACCATAAAATACTTCAAACTAAATCTAACCAAGGAAGTACAAGATCTATACTTTATAGATGACCTGAAAAAAATGGAAAAACATCACGGATTAGAAGAACAGGCATTGTTAAAATGTCTATACTACCAACAGCAATCTACACATTTAATGAAGTCCCTTTCAGAATACCACCAGCACTTTTCACAGAGCTAGAACAAACGATCCTAGAATTTTTATGGAACCACAAAAGGCCCCAAAAGCTGACATAATCTTGAACAAGAAAAGCAAAGCTGGAGGCATCACAATTCTGGACTTTGAGGTATGTTACAAAGCTGTAATGATCAAGACAGTATGGTACTGGCATAAAAACAGACACATAGATCCATGGAACAGAATAGAAAATCCAGAAATGAACCCACAACTATGGTCAACTAGTTTTGACAAAGCAGATAAGAATACCCAATGGAAAAAAAAAAGTCTCTCCAGCAAATGGTGTTGGGAAAACTGGAAAGCAATATGCAAAAGAATGAAACTGGGCCACTTTTTTACACCATATATGGAAATAAATAAAAAAAATAGATGAAAGTCTTAGATGTGAGATAGGAAACCATCAAGGTCCTAGAGGAGAACAGAGGCAGCAACCTCTTTGACCTTAGCCATAGTAACTTCTTATTAGATATGTCTCTTGAGGCAAGAGAAGTAAAAGCAAAAAGGAACTATTGGGACACCATCAAGATAAAAAGTTTCTGTACCATGAAGGAAACAATCAACAAAACTAAAAGGAAACCTTTGATTTGGGAGAAGATATTTATAAATGACATATCTGATAAAGAACCTCTCAAACTCAACACACAAAAAGCAAATAATCCAGTGAAGAAATGGGCAAAAGACACACACTTTTCAAAAGAAGATATACAGATGGCTAACAGAAACTTGAAATGATGCTCAACCTCACTCATCATCAGGGAAATACAAATCAAAACCACAATGAGATACAACCTCACACCTGTCAGAATGGCTAAAATTAACAAATCAAGAAACAACAGTGGGAAGGATGCAAAGTAAGGGAACCCTCTTACACTGTTACTGGAAATGGAAACTGGTGCAGCCACTCTGGAAAACAGTATAGAGTTTCCTCAAAAAGTTAAAAATAAAACTCCCCTTGACCCAGTAATTGCACTAGTAGGTCTTTACCAAAAGGGTACACAAATACTGATTCAAAGGGGCACATGTATCTCAATGTTTATAGTAGCATTATCAACAGTAGCCAAATTATGGAAAGAACCCAGATGCCCATTGACTGATGACTGGATAAAGAAAAAGTGGTATTTATACACAATGGAACATTAATCGGCCATTAAAAAAAAAAAAAAGAATGAAATCTTGCCATTTGCAGCAATGTGGATGGAGCTAGAGAGTATTATGTAAGTGAAATCAGTCAGTCAGAGAAAGACAAATACCATATGATTTCATTCATATGTGGAATTGAAGAAACAAAACAAATGAACATGGAGGAGCGGAGGGGAGAAAAGAAAGGCAAACCATAAAAGAGACTCTTAACTATAGAGAACAAACTGAGGGCTGCCGGAGGGGAGCTGAGCGGGGAATGGGTTAAATGAATAATGGATATTAAGGAGGGCACTTGTTGCAATGACCACTGACTCTTCACGGGCTCCTTGTGGGCAAGTAATGAATCATTAAATTGTGCACCTGAAATTTATATTACACTGTGTATTAACTAACTGCAATTTAAAGAAAAATGTGAAACTATTTTTTAATATGCTAGATAAGAATTTTGAATTCTAAGGCTCCTAATATAATAACAACTTTCTGTTTTTTTAAGAATTTGGTTTTATATTTATTAAAGTGGATAAAACATTTAAAAATAAACTATTTTGATTAAGGAAAGTTGACCAAATATGTTATTTTAAACTTAATGCACATCTATTATTACACAGTAGGTTGGAAGATTCCCAGTGTATAACTTCCTCAAGGAATTTAAGGTCTAAAATGAAAAAAAGCTGTATATTTGAAATAAAGCAAAGTTGAACCATAAGCACATGCAATAAGGACACAGAGTAAACATGAACTTATTTTAAAAAGTATATGTTCATGATATAAACAAGACAATTACAGAGATCAATTGTAAATCTATTTTTATGAAGACATAATGTGTATTACTAATATATGAGACTATCTGACAGTTCACATTTCTATCAACCAACTAAATACTATTTCAATGAATTGTTTTATTGAGATTGCATCATTAGTCATGTATATCATTGTGTAGTCCATATTTTATTGCAGTAATATTTAATTGTCTTAATTGGTAGCTTATGCGCGTAACTTTTTCAAGTTTATGTGTTTGAAAACATCTAGAAAAAAACATCCCATTGAAAGGAAAGCCTCTACTTCATCAATTGTCTAACAAAATACATTAAATTATGTGACCCACAATATGACACAGTAATATTCTTACACACAATAATCAGAATTGATTATTCCCCGATTACAATAACTATATCTTACTCAAATATTTCTAGATTTGTGTGTAATTAAATCAGAATAGAAAATATATTTGCTAAAAGTATTGGAAATAAACAAGTTTTTAAAACAAAACAGAACATTTTTTTTATTTGGCATGTAAATTTAGTCTGACCATAATCACACTAACTCTATCAACATTGGCATGGGAAATATTTTTAATTAAGTACCAACTCCATACATTGCTGGTAGCTACATAAATTGGCGTATCTTTTGGACAACAATATGTCAGTGATAATGAAAACCTTAAAAGTAGTTAAATTTTGATTCCATGATTCTAATGTAGATTCTCAAGAAAAAACAAATTAAAGAGTAAAACATGAGGAGAAGATGTCTAACTAAAATGTTCAGTAGGATGCTTACACTATGAAAAACTGGGTTCACTTTAGTGGTATGGGGTCTTGATTTCGGTTCTCACAAAATCACAACCTGACACACATGCAGCTAGTTTATTCAGAAGGTGATCTTTAGAAACAAGCAAGAGGGATTTTTTTCCAACAGGCACTCTTGATTCTGGAGCTCTTCATTTGGCTGGCAGAACATTTGTTGGGATATAATGAAGGATGAATGCTCAGTGCTGAAGCTACAGCTGAAGGAGAGGGATGAAGTCATTCTCCAACTTCGGGGAGATCTGGAAAAAGTCCAGCATTGACAGAAGGCTGTTGCTTCAAGAGTAGATAAAGCCACACAGACTGAACTTCCAAGTTAGGATGGCCTGAAGGTTTATTTACATGCACTGAAGGTTTTTTTAAACCAGTACATATTTCGACCTAGGTTAAATCATTTGTATATAAGCAATGTGCTACCAATCTGTTACATGTTAGTATCGAATAAAATCCATTTTCTATAAAAAAAAAAAAAGAAGCACAAAAGGGGCAGTTGGGAGAATGAAAGTGGAAAAGAGAGAACACCAACGAAGGGTGAACTGCTATTCTAGGTACTGCTTTGAGAAACCAGATTTAGATCCTGCTGTGGTCCATCTGAAAAATCATGCCAATGTGCATCATATTTGTCTCCACAAAGGAAGGAATTTCTGTGAATTTATCCATTAACTTCTGAACTCCGACATGATTTTCCTTGGAATTTTAATCCCTCACGCTTCTCGGTTGCCCTATGTGCCTATAGTTTTTTCGGGGGGGAAAGGCAAAAAATGTAAATGTAGTGTCACCACCTTCCGATTGAATTCTACTGGGTTACACAGGAACTGTTGACTATGGCTGTAGCTGGAATGAACTGGACCAGGACTAAGAATTTATGAATCAATGGTGTTCTAAGTACCTTATACAAGTAACCACTGTTACACTCAAATCAGCTCATGCCCACATTAAGTGCACTCAGTGTGGGGGGTTGTTATATTCGAAAAAGATTTACAATAAACGGATTAGTAGGGCAAATATAGTCCAAACCCCTGTAGCTGTTCTTGAGAACCTAATTGATGGTCATCCTCTATCATTGATGGTCTACTCTCTATTTGCATCAACTTCAGGCACTTCTTCAGCTTTCCTAGGTCACTTGCGTCCATGGTGAGGTCACCCAGTTTTCACTTCTTGAGGGAACAGAGCCTTTAGTTTTCTTGCACTGGCCAGGCTATGGTTGCTGAAATCGTCATTCCCGTGTTTTTACTAGACGTGGAAGAAGCAAGGGAGACCCCAGTGAATTCCTCAGGTTCTAGATATACTCTTATGTGTCTGCTGGCTACACTTTGTAATCAAGATGGATTATCCTCTTTGGCATATGAATTATGTCTTTTCCTGCTAGGCACCATAAAAATCACCACATATCATCTGATATTTTAATTTATAAACAGCATCTTGGAACACAGCACTCCAAGTCCTTAGGGTGTCATTCCAAACGGGCACTTTAGCTAAGTGTTTAATGGTCACTTGTTCTGAGAAGACATATGCAGGATTTCATCCTTGTAGACCAGGCATTCTGGAAGCCCTCAGATCATAAAGTCATGCTTCTTATCACATTCTATATTCAAATGATATTATACCACTTCACAGAAGTACTTTTCAATAGTATATTTCATTTTTCCTAGTCTTCAAAGTACTGTTGTCATACATTATACATACATGTTTGTTGTAAAGCCCATAACTCAGTGTGACTATTTGCTTAGTCGTTTATCTTTTAAAGATATGTGAAACTACAAAAAGAAAATCACCCATTTATTTACCATTTGATTTTTATACTTCCAAATTTCATTCTGGTATCTTTTCTTCTTCCACTTGAAGGACTTCCTTTAACATTTCTTATAGTAGGGGTCTTCTGGTTGATGAAATTATTTAGTTTTTGTATATGGGAAAGGTCTCTATTTCTCCTTTAAAAGGAAAAAAAAACTGAAAGCAAAGCAAGGGCCTAAGTCTTCAATTCTTTGAAGGTTGGTTCATGACGTTTAAGGAAAGAAGCCATCTCCATAACATCAAAATATAAGATAAAGCAGCAAGTACTGATGTAGAGATTGAAGCAAGTTGTTCCTAAGATCTTCCTAAGATCATTAGGAAGTTGGTTACATTAAACAACAGACATCTGATGTAGATGAAACAGCTTTCTATTGGAAGGAGATGTCATCTGGAATTTTCCCAGCTAGAGAGAAGTCAATGCCTGCCTTCGAAGCTTCAAAGGACAGGCTGACTCTCCTTTAGGCTGAAGCCAATACTTATACTTATTGCTTGAAAAATCCAACGACCCTTAAGAATTGTGCTAAGTCTACTTTGCCTGTACTCTTTCACCAGAAAAAAAAAAAAAAAGGCCTGGATGGTAGTACATCTATTTACAACATGGTTTACTAAATATCTTAAGCCCATTGTTAAGCAGTATATCTCAAAAAAACAAGACTTCTTTCAAAATATGACTTCTCATTGACAATGCACCTGGTCACCCAAGAACTCTGATAGAGATGAATATTGCTGTCAGGCCTGCTAACATGACATCCATTCTATAGCCCACAGTTCAAGGAGTAATTTTTACTTTCAAGTCCCATTATTTAAGAAATACATTTTGTAAGGCTATAGCTGGCATAGATAGTGATTCCTCTGATGGTTTTGGGCAAAGAAAATTGAAAACCTTCTGGAAAGCATTCACCATTCTATATGCCATTAAGAACATTTCTGATCTCAAGAAGAGGTCAAAATATCCACATCATCAGGAATTTGGAAAAAGTTATTTCTAATACTCTTGTGTAACTTTGAGAGAGGTTCAATACTTCAGTGAAGGCAGTAACTGCAGATGTGGTGAAAATAGCAAGAAAACTAAAATTAGAAGTGGAGCCTGAAGATGTGACTGAATTGATGTAATCTTTTGATAAAACTTGAATGGATAAGTAGTTGCTTCTAAGAGTGAGCAAAGAAAGTGATTTCTTGACTGGAATTTACTCTTGGTAAACATGCTGTGAAGATTATTGAGATGACAACAAAGGATTTAGAATATTCCATAAACTCAGTTGACAAAACACCTACAGGGTTTGAGAGGATTGTCTCTAATTTTGAAAGATGATCGACTGTAGGTAAAATGCTATCAAACAGCATCATATGCTGCAGAGAAAGCTTTCATAAAAGGAAGAATCAATCTATATGGCAACCTTAAGTATCGTCTTATTTTAAGAAATTTCTACAGCCACCTCATCCTTCAGCAACTACCATCCTGATCAATTAACAGCCATTAGCATGGAGACAAGACCTTCCATCAGCAAAAAGATTATAACTCATTCTGAAAGCTCAGATTATGGTTAGCATTTTTTAGCAAAAAAGTATTTTTTAGTTTATTTATTTTGAGAGAGAAATAGAGAGACAGAAAGAGAGAGAGAGAGAGAGAGAGAAGAATGAGTGAGGACGGGACAGAAGGAGAGAGAAGGAGAGAGAGAATCCCAAGCAAGTTCCGCACTGTCCATGCAGAGCCCAGTGTAGGGTTGCATCCCGTGAACTGCAAGGTCATGACCTGAGCTGAAATCAAGAGTACGACTATTCACCGAATTACCCAGGTGCCTTAGCAATAAAGTATTTTTAAATTAAGATATGTACATGGTTTTCTGAGACAATGCTATTGCACACATTTTATAAACTGTAGTAAAAACATAATTTTTGTATGCACTGGAAATCAAAAAAATTCCTTTGACTCACTTTATTGCAATCTTTGCTTCCTTGAGGTAGTATGGAACTAAATACACATTATCTCTAAGGTATGCCTGTACTTTATAATACATGACTTTAATTTTATTCCCATTTAGTGATTGTCTCAATAAGTTCAGAAGAAAAAATTGAAAAAAATGCAACATCATGAAAACTTTTAGTAAACTAAAGATGAAAACTCATTAAGAACATCTGTAAAAAGTTGCATCACTTAACTAGAAAACGACAAGAATGTTTCCTGATACGGATTGTATTCATCATTGTACAAGCATCTCTGACCAGGGAAATTATGTTTAAAAAAATCCACATTGAAGCAAGGCAATTAAATTTTATTTTCAGGTAACATCATTGTCCATATATCGAATCCAGTGAAATCTACAAAGAAAGCCAGTAGACCTAACAAATAAATTTAGTGAGACTTAGGACACGTGATTACCAACACAAGTAGGTGATATTTCTTTATTCTAGCAGAGAGCAATAATAAAATAAAATAATCTTTTAAATTTAATTCACTTAAGGATAAATCTAGCAAGAAATTTGAGAGGATTGTACACTAAAAATTGAAAAAAATGTTGAGAGAAATTAAAGCAAATATAAATAGAATGATATAATTTGTTGCTGGGTCAGAAGACTCAATATTGTTAAGATGTTAATTCTAAGCAAATTTATCTCTAAATTCAGTGAAATTCTAATAAAAATCCCAGAAAGTTTTCTCATAGAAATTGCCATGATGTGTGCAAAATTCATGTAAAAATCTGAAGGATGTAAGATAGATAAAACAATTTAAATTGAAAATCAAAGTTTGAAGACTAACTGACATTTTTATTTGTTTGTTTGTTTGTTTATCTATTTATTCATTCATTTATTGAGACAAAGAGAAAGAGCCAAAGAGCACGCACAAGTGGGGAAAGGACAAAGGGAGAGGGAGAAAGAGAATCTCATGCAGGCTCCACAGGCTGCACAGAGTCCGACAAGGTGCTCAATCTCACCACCTTGAGATCATAACCTGAGCCAAAATCAAGAGTCGGATGGTTAACTGACCGAGCCACATAGGCACCCCTAACTGACATTATTTTAAAAGTTATAATAAAGCCTCTGTGATGAAATCAGAGCAATATAAGCATTAATGGAACAGAATAGAGTCCAGAAATTCATCCACATATATATGGAGACTTACTTTTGGAAAATTTGCAAAAACAATTCAGTGGGGAAAGGGTATCTTTTCATCAATAAGACTGAAACATTTGAATATGCGTTGTAAAACAATGAACTTCAAAGAATACCTCACACTATATGCAAAAATGAACTCAAAGTCAATTGTAGAATTCAATGGAAAAATTAAACCTGTAAAATTTCTGGTTAAAAACAGAGGGAAGTATTTGTAACCTTAAGTTAGCAAAGACTTCTCAGATACAAGTTTGACAACGCAATCCATAAAATTTGAATTGATAAATTGAACTTTATCAAAATTAAAAAGTTTAGTTCTTCGAATGATTCTGTTAAGAAAATGAAAGTCTCTCTACAGATTAGAAAACATTTGCAAATCACGTTCATTTGTAAACTGCTTGTATTTACAAAAAATGTAAAGAATTTTCAAAACTTCATAACATGCCAACTGTCCAATAAAATTAGACAAAACATTTGAGCAGAGACTTCATCAATAATATAGATAATAAATAAGCATATGAAAAGATGTTGAACATCACTGGTCATTAGGAGAATGTAAATTAAATTTACCATGAGATACCATTACATAGATATTAGAATGACTAAAATGAAAAGCAAAACAAAAAACCTGACCGTATCAAATGTTGGCAAAAATGTGGAAGAAGTGCTAGTCTCACATTTTGCTGGTTTAAATATAAAATGGTAGAACTGCTTTGGAAAGCAACTTGACATTTCTTTAAAATACTAGACACAGATCGACCATATATTTAATTCTTCAACGCATTCCTAGGTTTTTACCTAAGAAAAAAGAAAGCAAATGTCCATAAAGAGATTTGCACGTGATTTTTTTTTTGAATAGCAGCTCTATGTGTAATAGCCCACATTGGAAACAATTCAAGTTTCTGTCAACAGGAGAATGGATAAACCAATGGCACAGTCATCTGTGGGAGCACAGAATGACATGGATAAAATCAAACAATTACGCTTCATTAATTTAGACAAAAAAGCTACATACTCTATGATTTCATTTATTTAAAACTCCAGCAAAGAAATTAATCTGTAATGAAAGAAAACACATTGGTAGTTGCATGAGGGAGAAAATGAGAAAAGATGCAAGAGGGAGCAGATTTTATTTTTTTTTTAACGTTTTTTATTTTTGAGACAGAGAGAGACAGAGCATGAATGGGGGAGGGGCAGAGAGAGAGGGAGACACAGAATCGGAAGCAGGCTCCAGGCTCTGAGCCATCAGCCCAGGGCCCCACGCGGGGCTCGAACTCACGGAGTGCGAGACCGTGACCTGACCTGAGCTGAAGTCGGCCACTCAACCGACTGAGCCACCCAGGCGTCCCAAAAGGGAGCAGATTTTAAAGAGATATGAGGACTTTCTGTGGGGTGAAGAGTAGGTAGGTTCACTCTCTTGATTGTAATCATTGTTTCAAGGGTGTATTTATATTGCAAATTTATCAAATTTTAAACTTTGAGCATGCTGTGTATTGTATGTCAATCATGCCTCAATAAAGTTGTCAAAAATTGCTACGCTGTATAGGATAGTATGAGTTATTTTCAAAGTGAAAGTAGATATATTGAAAAATGTTGCCAGGTTTGAGACCAACAAGGGGTTTGAACTCACAACCCTGAGATCTAGAACTGTGCTGAGATCAAGAGTTGGACGCTGAACTGACGGAACCCTGTTCCCAGGTTATTTTCAAACTCAAATTTATATATTATGGATTCTTACAAAAATGCATTAAATTATCCATTTTACTACCATATTTTCAAACAGAAATTCTTTGGCATCAGCAAACAGTCTGCACATTCTTCTTAAGGAAGGAATTAACTGCAGTAATTCTCCTTTCCTTGACTGATGACTTTACGATGTAGTCGAAACTATAATACATAGACTTGCTGTTTTTCCTTTCACTTTTTCATTTCAGGTACCTTGAGAAATGACCCCAATTTATCCTCTTGCTAATGCCCTAACATTATGTTTTTCTTCTGAGGCTTGTTTCTGTCCTGTAATTCTATCCTTTATACCTATTCTGAATTTATATCTGGTTTGTTCATTTAAGGGAATTGAAATATGAAACATTAGCCTTATACATTACAGGTATTTTACCATGACTCCTTAACATACAGTAAATATTATAAAAATCCTTGCTGAGAGACTGATTAAAATTTTACATATATCCTACTGCACTTAGCATTGTATTAAGCAAACTAAATAATATGGGTCATTCAATTACAACTCTTTTTGGAGTTTCTGCTGTAACCCAGATCATGCACTAATTTCTAGAGATTTAAAGATAAACTGAACAACTGTCCTGTTCTTTTGGGGCCATTTGCTCAATGTCCTATGACAGTTTCCAACCTAAGCTTTGCAATATATTTTGTTTGCAATATATTTTTAACATAGTATGATTTTGCTGTTTTGTTTAATCATTATGTTTTATTGAGCAGATGTTCATCCATTATGTATATTCTCACAGATATCATTAGAAGTTGTATTCTGTCAAGGCAAAATGGTTTTTCTATACAATTAATGAATTCTTTGAGTAAGAGTAATGGAAGATAACAGTTAGTTTCCAAGGTATGGAGTATTTCAAAGCTTGCTGGGTGACATAACAAGAGATAGGCCGTCTGAAAAAATGAGGGGAAAATTTATCAGAACACTTAAATATGGACATGGTTATTTTAACGTAGTGACTCATTTATTTGGATATCTGACATGAGAGAGAGAGAGAGAGCGCGCACTATAAATTAGTAGAAATAATAAATATTAGAAGCAATCTCTTCTGGACAGTCGTACTCTGCATGTCTATGATAAAAATCATCTCTTGGAACTAAGATAAGTTGTAACTTAGTCATGATTTCAGCATTTATAGGTATACCAAAACCCCACAGAAACTAATCACAACCTTTCTTATTAAAAGGTGATACAAAATCCATGTTTTGGGCCCAAGGGGAAATTTTCTGTAAATCTATCAACATGTCTTTGAATCCTAATTCTATGCATATTTTGGTCCCCTCATGGATAAGAGGAAAGAAAAACAAAGCACATATGCCACCAATGTGGAAAATCTAGTCTTGTATAAATTCAAAGGACTTCAGTGCTGAAACAAATACAATTTCCTAAGACAGTTCATTTCAATAGAACTTTGTGTGATGACAGAAATTGTCTATATCTACCTTGTCTAATGTGGTAGGCACTCGCCTCACATAATTGAAATGTGGTTGGTATGACCAAGGATCATAGTTTTTATTTTGTTTTATTTAGATAAATTTACTAGTTACGTGTAGCTGATAATGGGCCAAGAAGTTTTTATTTTTTTTTAAATTTTTTTTAATGTTTATTCATTTTTTGAGAGAGAAAGAGAGACAGAGAGAAAGAAGGAGAGAGAGAAAGAAAGGGAGTGCACAAACAGGGGAGGGGCAGAGAGAGATGGAGACACAGAATTGGAAGCAGGCTCCAGGCTCTGAGCTGTCAGCACAGAACTTAAGGCCAGGCTCCAACTCACAAACCGTGAGATCATGACCTGAGCTGAAGTTAGACCCTTACCCGACTGAGCTACCCAGGCACCCAAGACGGAGAAATTTTAAAACAACCTACTAACTTTTTCTTCTTTTTGTGTGACACATTAAAATTTTTGTAAATTATGTGGCATGGGATACATTATAAATACTGGAATTTAAAAGAAAATGATTAAACCACTCTTTAGAAGGTGTTCAAATCTAAACTATGGGATGTAATATCCACTCTCATATATTTAAAGAACACCTGAAGAATCTTTTACATCAGAAGTTTGTATTCTTTTCATTTCTTTGAACTCATATTTCATTACTGAACACTCCTACAATTTAAATACTAATAAATTACATATTACACTTCAGCATTTTTATTATATTGAAATATAGTGAATATTAAAAATGTATATAAATTAAACAAATTGATTTGGGTCCTTGAATTTTTTTCTCCTTGAAACTTTATTTGTCCTTTTATTGATTTATTACATTTATTAATAAGACACAATTTAAAAACACATTCTGGTAGTTATTAAACATATAAAGTAAATTTTATTGAAAATGAAACTCAGTGGATGTTACTATTTACTGTTACAATCTGAAAGGGACTAATAACAATTCAATTGTTTTTTCTTCTTTGATATTCGTCTAAATAGATCTATGGAACTAGCTTTGTCAGAGAAACTACTACCTATGTTCCAGGATGTTTATTGCTTTCAGGTCTCGTTTTTAATCTATTTTGAGTTTATTTTGTAAATGGTGTTAGAGAGTGGTCCAGTTTCATTTTTTTTACGTGTAGCTGTCCAGTTTTCCCAGCACCATTGATTGAAGAGACTGTCTTTCCTCCATTAGATATTTTCGCCTCCTTTGTCATAGATTAATCGACTATACAAGCATGACTTTATTTCTGAGCTTTATATTCTGTTCCATTGATCTATTCTGTTCTATTTTTGTGCTACAACCATACTGTTTTAATTATGATAGCTTTGTAATTAAGTGAAGTCTGATTTTGAGTGAAGTCTGGAATTGTAATACTTCCACTTTTGCTTTTCTTTATCAAGATTGCTTTGGCTATGCAGGATCTTTCATGGTTTCATACAAATTTTAGTATTACTTGTTCAATGTTTTTAATCCTGTTTATGGAACTACCTTCTACAAGAAATGTAATAGTATATAATATATAGCTTATGCTATGGCAGTAGTCTTTGGCAACAATAGACAGACAAAAGTGGCAGGATCATTAAAAATAGATATTTTAATTCTTCCTTATCCTACAAGTTGTTTAAATTCAGAATATCCCAGTGTGGGTCAAATGACTGTGTTATCTCTGCTTCACTGCCTTCTAAACCAAATTTGTATCAAATAGGGGAAGGCAAAAATTCTTGCAATGGTTAATTCATGCCTTGAATAAGGGGTCTACCCAGATATGAATATTTTCTCTTTGTATGGCACCCCAGTAAGCAATCTGCCAGGATGAAATGCATGGTTTATTTTGTCAAATGGGAAAAGAAGGAAAAGCAACTGTGAAAGGAAACGCCAATGATATTTAACAAATATTTAACAAATGTATTCTCAGATTGGTTTCAGAAAAGACTACATATAGAAGTGGAGGCTTGGAAAGTGATGTCCTATAGATTATATATGTTCATGTAGTCTTTAAAGCAAACTTCGTGTATCTCCAGTATTACAAACCTTCTGTCTAAAGACTGTTGACAGATCATATCATCAGTAGTAGGAAACATTCTGACTTTTGATGTTGAGATGTATAAAAATGATCTTGTTTATTTTTTCCACATTGAAGAAAAAATAAACCTATTTTTTTGTTTTTTTTTTCTTTCCCATATAAGGTCTATTCTTTTTAAATTTATTTATTTTGAGAGAAAGAGACTGCAGAGACTCTTGA